>NW_028325467.1:0-2884 GCF_027475165.1 Benincasa hispida
TGTACTATATTAGTATCGTACACTATGCTCCACTAGCTTTAGGACAAGCGGGAGATTATTAGGATTGATATCCTAAATCTCTTATATTGTCATAGTTGTAAACTTCTGTAAGCAAATTGTTATTTTATGTGGATTGACTCAATCAAATAAAACTAAGATCCTAGGTTATTTTATGTAACTTAAACATGTATGTGGAGACATGCAAGTGGATCATGTTTAAGTAATAACCTGAATGGTCTGTAGTAGATGGATAAGGTTGGGTACCTTATTCTGGTGACACTACGGATATGACATGCTTTGTAGTTGTTACATTTGTTGTTAAGTGCTACATATGATCTGATCCTAATTATTCATTTGAAAACATGTGAGGGGAGGTATCCTATACAAAGAGTTTGTATAAAACTAGACAACGAAATGAATATCCTCATTTTATAATATTGTTGCTAGAAGAGACTTACATTTCACCAGGTTACCATATATGACCTGACCTTAATCCTAAGTGAGTTGTGGACTCCTACCTATAAGGTCGGCCTTTTCACCTGCATGGGTGAGAGTGACCAGACTCGCTTACTCATTAAGCCTACCATTTTGGAGATTCGTCTGATTGAGGAGCTGGGAACACAACTACACAAGACAAAATTCACTCCTTCCCTATTGTTAGGGTAAGTAGATAAATTGCTCCCTTAAAGACTAATTCTGAGTCTTGAACAATGTGGCATCACACCTTTTACTGGCCCAAGAAGGGTTCAGTTATAGTTGGACTATAACTAATTGTTCATTAAAAGGATCAGTGGTACTTAAGGAATTAGATGTAACTACAAAGGTAAAATGATAATTTTGATCCAGATGTACTTACGAGCAATTTGTGAAGGGTCGACGTATTGTTGATTGGTTGTATCTAATGAAAACAAAAATATATCTATAGTGTGAAGAGTGTAGCTGTCGGTCTTTAGTGGAGGGATCGATTGTTAAAGAAAGTTAATTAATTTAATTAAACAGCTTAATTAATTAATCAAATATGATTGGAGCTTCAATCTATAGGTTCATAAGGTCCCTTTGTTATCTCAATAAAGATTAATGAGAATCAAATCAATTTCAAATTAATTTGAATTGTTCAAATTAATTAAAGAAAATTAATTGTATATGATACAATTAATATAATGTATGTGATACATTGTAATATATAGTTTTAATGAAAGAAACAAATATTTGAACATGATTCAAATATTAATTATATGAATGTGATTCATATAAAAACTATAGGTTAAAACTAATATGAATATAATTCATATTAATACTATAGTTTATATGAGAGAATAATAAAATATAGGTATATTATATATAATAAACAATAAATTATATATTATATGAGATATAATATATAGTTTAATTATATTAGGTGGTTAATATAATTAACTTAATTTTGTTTTAATTTTGAATTTGAAAAAACAATAACTCCTTAGGGAGTTATTTTGCAAAAATACATGATTTGCAAAAAGAGATGAGGACAATATGAAACAGTTTTGCAGACGTCATCACCTTGATCTTCATCTTGATCTTCATCCTGATCTCAATCTCTCCGTGTAGAAAATTCTCTCAGCCAAAATTTTTCCTCCCTTCATCAAAATTAGGCAACAGAAGCCCACACCTCTCTATTGTTTCTCACCTTGAGAAAACAAGGAAGATTTCATGGTAGTATCACTGTTGTGTTCATGGACTTGTTGAGTTCGCGAGGAGAAGTTCGAGTTCATATTGTCGATGAAGAGGAAGCGAAAAGATGATTCTCCAAGGGTTAGTATCTTTTTTCCCTTTTTCCTCTCTGTCAAATTAGTGAGGCATGATTAGATTTATTTTGGTTTATCCTTAGTTTTCGTTACTTTGAATTATAGAGCTCTATAAAATGAAAACAAGACACAATTGCATTTGTTTTCTTCCGCTTTGGAGAAATCAAATCCCTTCAAGTTGGAACAGATTTTAGTTCTTAAACAACAAAAGTGTTTAGCAATATTTCATAAAATCCATCTAAACCTAGAACAAAGAGAACTTAGCCTAATATGGCTTCTATAGATAGTACCAATATTAGAATACAAAATAAAGAAGAATCTAAGATATAAAAGAGAAAAGAAAGGCGTTATCCAGTGTTCTGGTCCCATCTTCGTGTTGAATCGACCTTTCAAATTAGATATTTCGTTTTTCTTTTAGGGTATGTTTGTTTTAACATTTCAAGTTTTTAATTATGAAAATAAGTCATTTTGAAAAAAATTGAAGTGTTTAACAACGATTCACTTTTGAAATATTTTCAAAATATATTTTAAACAGCTTTTATTAAAAAAAAATTAATAAAAATGACTTTTTAAAAAAATAACTTTTTCTCTAGTCAATCTAAATAGACTCTTGATGGGCATTTTGAATTTTCAATTTTGTCATCCTGATCATGTACTCAAATATCATTTTCATCTATAATTCCCTAATTTTCATTTGTCTTTCTAACTCTGCCTGGACCTTTCTTTTCAATAAATTTCATCATTCCTCATAAGATTGTTAAAGATCATCACTATGAGTCAAATCAATATTAGGGAATGAACTGCTATAGGTCATGCTTTATTAAAGTAGAAGGTAACACTAACTATTCTAGAAGCTTCACAGAGTATCTACGAAATGACTTAAATGTGTAAATTAGACTTCTCTAGAATAATATTGAAATATGTAAATTTTTTTTAAAAAAAGTAACCCTAAAGAAATGTTAAAAAAAACATCCCAACATTTCTTTAGACTCCAAGTTTCTTTAGATAAGGACAAACCTCATAGAATATCTAGAATAGTTTGATGCAGGAAGAGCCTAAAGAAATCCTCTTGCTTGAACTCTAAGGATCTCACACCTATA
>NW_028325468.1:0-7728 GCF_027475165.1 Benincasa hispida
CCTCTAGTTCAATATTACCTATAACATATTTGATTTAGTATACAAGATTTGGTAACGTTGCTTATACTTGGATTGCTATATTATGATTAATTAAACTTGTCCGATTTATAAAAGCTCGAATACTTAGGATAAAGATCTTACTTCATCATGTGATCAAAATTGCACCTCGGCTTAAAAATATCTTATCCAAAAATGGTTTTATTTAGGCACCATTTAATCATTCTTTTGTTTTTTATTTTTGAAAATTAAGCGTATGAATATTACATCCACTTTCAAATTTCTTTATTTGTTGTCTACTTTTCACTAATGGTTTAAAAAACCAAACCAAATTTTGTGAACTAAAAAAAGGCTTTTAAAAAGTTGTTTTTATTTTTGAAATTTGGTTAAGAATTCAACCATTGTACTTTAGAAAGATACACATTATTGTAAGAAATGTGAATGAAATGGGCTTAATTTTTAAAAATGAAAATAAAAAATCACATGGTTACCAAAGGAGACCTTAGTATCAAGATTTAATTGCGGATATAAAAGAATTCATTAAAAATTTAGATTCTTACGTCTCTAATTCAAATATTGTATAATGCATAAGCATCATTATGATGATTATTATTATTATTTGCAAATAAATACATTTACCTATTTTTCAACCAAAAGATTAGAGGTTTGAATTCTCACATTTCTACAATTTTTTAGATCATATCTAAAAAAAGTATGTTAAATTTGATGTCTCAAAAGTTTTTAAAATAGTGAAAATTCCACTAGATTCTTTATAATAAAAATATTCAAAATTCATCAAAACGTTTAGGTCTCATTTAGTAACTATTTTATTTTTAGTTTTTGAAATTAAGTCTATATCCTCTCTATTTGTTGCCATGAATTGTTCAAATTTACTTGAAATCTTTTTATAATCTCTACCGAATTTAGGATAGATAGTGAGACAATCTATTTGGTCAGACGAGTGTTTACATAAATTAGAAAAGAAGTCGCATATACCTTGAGCTAGCTAAACTAGTTAAGTTGAATTTTTTGGTTCAGTTCGATTCGGTTCCTTTACACACCTCTATTATTTCAATGTGAAGAGAAAGCAATAGAAACCTAAATGTAATGAGAAAGTTGTGAATGAGTGTGGACCAAAGCCCATATGAGATGGAGAAGGCAGCTAGCACTTGGTTCCAAATTTGGCCAGCTTATAATCAATAGAAATATACAATACAATACCCCACACCCTTAGCTATCATAAAAAAAACTAAATCTTTCTTCACCCTGATGGCTGACTATACCCCTCAGAAAATCTCCACCAATAAATCAAACAAAGATTCACCACACACATCCTCAAAACCCTAGTTATCCCCTTTCACTCTCACCTCCAAACTTTTTCTCATCATTTAGAGTATAGTTGATATATGAAACATACTTATTATATCTTTCGAGTGTTAGATGATATGATATCAAATTCATTTTTATTCTTCAACTTAAACTTATGGGTGACTTTATAGTACCAGACAAAACAAGCCAAAAGTTAGGAAAAGATGAGGAAGATAAATCTAAGATAAAGTGGATTCGGGATCAAATAAGTGTTCCGGTGATCTAATCAAATCAAAACCTAATTTATGTAAGATAAGGAAAAATCTATCTCATCTGAATTCTAAATGAAAAGGGTAATTTTAGGTCATTCTCTCTATAAATACGTTATTATAACTCTATATGAGGTAACTTAAATTTCAATCTTAAACTTTGAAGTTATCTTCCACCTAACTATTCTCCATTTCTAATTTTGGCTTTGAAACAATTTTTCTTTGTTTTTACAGGTTCTCTATTCTCCAAATTACAAATTGATTGTGGTTTTCACGTGAAGGTCAGGTGTGTTTTCTTTTGTTCGAATTTTGACATCAACATGGGTCAGTCGATGATTTAACATAATACCAAAGCATATAGTCCGAAGACATCACGTGTTTAAAACTCTGCAATGTTATTTCTTAATATTATATTTATCTTCATCCATCAATTTAAGCTTTTGAGTCAATCGATCATTTAATACTAAGATTAAACGTGTTTTTAAGTATCACTAATATATGGAGAAGGAGAAATAGGGAAAATTTTAGAGATGACAACAAAATGAAAGGCACACACAAACCCTAAAAATGAGAATATTGAGATGCATGGTGAGAATTTTTGGGAGGTAGGTATAGGTAGGTAGGTAGGTAGGGGTAGTACTTTAGTTTATAGCCATGCATTATGCAAGTAATGTTGTGATCTCATCACTATCCATCAACATCAAAAGAGAGAAAGAGGAACTCATGAAAAACCCTCTTTATTTTCTTCAATTCATTGATTTTTTTTTTTTTTTTACCTACAAAATTTTCTATTTTCTTCTTTGATATATCCTTTCCTTTCTAATGAAAAAAATTTACCTCTCTTTTTATTTTTCCACTGCCTGCCAAAAATTTTCTTTTCTTTTCTTTTGGGCCAAAACATTTTACACATGGGTTTATCAAATTTAAATTAGGCCTAATGATAGAAAGTTAGGTGTTGTTAATTTTATCATTTCTAAGCATATTTATAATTTGATCGTCCGTGTCGATGCAATCATTCATTTTAGTTATTCCAGGTCTCTTATATCTGAGGACATTGTTAAAGAGTTATGCGGGAGTATTTCTTGTTCTTAATGACGATCTCGTTGGTTGTTAGTTTTGGTTAGTGAAGTTATTTTTTAAAATAAAAAAAAAATATAAAGTTGGCAATCATGGACCTTTCATCCATATAAAAGTTGAGCCTCCATTCGATATAACAATTTATTTTTTGAAAATGTAGTTTTTCAAACATTACTTTCACTCATAAGTTTCTATGTTTTTGTTATCCACTTTCGGTTAATGTTTTAAAAAACCAAACTAATTAATCTAATAAAATTAGGAATCTAAGTTAATAAAAATTTTCAATCAAGTGAAAGAAAGAATAATGATGAATGATAGAGGTTTGTTGTTCAACGTCGTAATATAATATATTACATAACTTTTTCCATGTACTTTGGACAACAATATATATATTTTCTTTTTCAAAAAGAAAAATCAACTTTTGCTCCCTTTTGATCTGTCCTATCAAAACCTTCTTCATTGGCAAAGTATTTTAGGCCCCTCCCTCTTTCCAAATTCAATCACCATATCTCATCACCATCTCTCCAAATCTTGCTCTTCCACTTAAAATAACAATATGACCCTTCTCTTCTTTTTTTTTTCCCATCTCCTTTTTCTTTTCTTTTTCTATTTTTAATTTTAGATGTTCAAATTCTCCCATTAGATTAATTCTCTCTCAATTACATTAGAATACGAGATGTTTAGACATATTTGGTAAACACAATTTAAAAACAAGGCGTCCAATAAAAATATATCAATTGTATTTCATATTTTCAATTATATTCAAAAAAAAAAATTGTGTGTTTGATAATATATTTATTAACTATAAAACTAACTATAGTTACTCAAATACTAGGTTGTATACAAACTATTATTAATTAATTTATAAACTTGGTTTAACCTATATTAAAATTTTGTCTAATTATTATTATTATGTAATATCATATAATAAATATTTTAATTTAACCAAAACATTTGAGTTTGTAACATGAAATACAATAATTTTATATTTTCTAATATAATTCTTCATTTTAATAATTTCAAATTCAAAATCTAAATACACTGAATCCAAACTACCTACTTCCAAACAAACCCTCAATTTCTAGATTAATCTCACGAGACATGTCCACAGAAGAGGAGAGGATGGAAGGGTTATATATAATTGTAGGCTCTTGTAGATGTAGGTAGATTTTTTTTTTTTTTTTTTTTTTAATAATTTTTGTGTTAAAAAATAAAAGAAATTGAGAAGAGGGGGAATAGGGGTCCATTTTGATTTGAAATTATGTTAAAATTAGGGTTTTATTTATTTATTTATTTTCCCCCGTCGTTCTCAAATCACTCTGATTTTGAAGCACCCCATTGTACATACAGGGCCCATAAAAGTAAGCCAAGTTGCTTCACGTGGGCTCCTTTGGCTCCTTTGGCTCCATCATTACTTGCACACACTATGTTTCAAATTTCCCAATTCCCTTCTACACTCCTCTTTTTGACCTTTTGTTTTCTTCTTCCTTCCTATCTCGTCCTCCTACCCCACCACACTCTTTACCATATCGTTAATAAACGACTTTGATTCTAAGAATATTATCTTTTTAATCTCTTTCTTTTCAATTCTACGTCCATTTAGTGAAAATAAACGAACCACTCTCGAAAACTACATACATTTACTTTCAGAATCTTCAGAAAATACTCCTACTCATCCCTAATTTATAAAAATATATATGTTTGGTCACTATCAATTTTCAACGGTAGATTTAAAGTCGTTAGAGCAATTCTTTTCTCTTTTATTTTAGTTAATTATATGTTGTTTTGAATTTTAAAAAATAATAGTCTCGAACACAATTGTCGTTGAGTAAGTTTTCGTTGTTTTTATTTAAACAATAACATATCATGTTTATAGTACGAAGTTTATATTAGGTATGAAAATATTTCCATTATACTAAAAATATCAAATTAATGGATTGTGGTAAATTTTATTATTTCAAAGGTTTAAACCCTCTCTTTCACTTAGACTTTAAAATTTGTACAAGATCGGCCAACAAAAGGTGTGGTATCATATTAAATCATAAATAAGCTGAAAAGCTTAAGTTGAGTGGTTTTAATAAATATGACTATTTCAGTGGAGTAAATTATTTATTTATTTGCAAATAAGTGAAAAATATAGCAAAAAAAGAGACACAAATTCATAGTCATTAGAAAATGGTAGGTGAGAAAGAGGATCGTCAAATTTATAAAAGTTTATTATTATATGATCTTACTTCATTACACATATATAAAGTACCATATAAACACATGCTCAAAATGGAAAAGTAATCTTTTTTTTTTTTCCTTTTGAGAGAAGAAAAGTAATTAGTCTTTTTTTCCCTTAATTAGCAATCAACATATGAAAGTTGATTTTACATACACATAAGTATTTTGGTTTCTAATATTATAGTAAAATAATAACATTGTATCATAATTTTTTTTTTAAAAAAAGGTAAATAATAACATTTATATAATGAAAATTAGAAACTATTTTTTGGATGGGTTGAAATTGAAAAATATTGAAACGCAATTCTTTGAGTAAGATTGACAACCTATTTGTATACTTTTCAAAACTTACAAAATCTGATGTAGATTTTGTAAATTTTGGCCACATCTCCAACATTATATGCGTTAGTAAGAAGTGTTTGTTTTTTATTAGATGATATGATATTAAATTATATTTATCCATCGGTTTAATTTTTTAATCAATCGATGAATTTTTTTTTATGATTTAAAATAATATCAGAAAAATCAGCTTAAATTTTTAAATCCACGATTATATTTAACGTTCTTAAAATCTCATTTAAGATATTTAATTTTTTGGCTACAATTTTAAAATTAATTGAAGCTACATGCATAGTGAAATATTGAAAATAAATTTAAGGGGAAAAAAAAAGAAATTGGAAATGCAATGGAACAGCTCAACAAAAGCGTGAACTTTAAAGTTAAACAGTGCTCTCTTTGTCCTCTCTTTGTCCACACGAGTGACCTCCCACGTGTGACTCATAAAACCCCTCAAGTGACGTAATTTGTCTTTTTCTTTTTCTTTTTTTTTCTTCCTTTTATTTTTCCCAATATTCAAGTTAAAATTCAAAAGTTATTATTTTTTCAAAAGAAAATAGTACTCCACAAATAAAGTGATAAATATCTAGAAGTTTCAAATTTGTGTCGTTTGATAAGTTTTGAAAATTTTTCTTAGATGAAAAACCACGACTTAAGAGACATTAAAATTACTTAGAATTTAGATTATAATCTATAAAGAGATGTGATTTGTGGTTCATCTCAATTACGCTATTCAGATCAAAATGGGTAGACCTTATTATCAGATGAGGAATAAAAGACTAAAGAGACATGGTATTTTGAGACCATAACCTATATTTATAAGTTGATCCGAAGGTTCCTATAATTTCCTAGAACCAACGTCTTGGTCTCTGTTCAACCGATCACACTTCTATATGAAATTTATGGATCCATAATTAAAATCACACAATATGCTCACTAAATAGCTAAGATGTAATTGCAAATTAATTTGTTACTCACATGAATTAATTTTTAAGTTAATTACAACATCTTGGATTTAAAAAGTGTCTAATATGTCTCTGTCATATTAATTTTTTAAATTAAAAATAACTAAAATGTTAATTTGAAGTTGAATTTAATCAAGTAAATACAAAATTCAAAATTGAGAGTTCCTAATTACTAATTTGTGTAATTAATCACACACTTAATAAGTTCAAGAGCTATTGATATACTATATTTGACCCAAGCTGGAAAAAAAATTAAAGTGGGTAGATTTGGAGAAAGATTCTTTTTCTTTTTCATTTTTTTTTTTTAAATGTATACAACCCTTATGTGTAGGTTGGTGAGATGGTATATTAATTAGCATGAAACCAAACACATGAATTATAATTCATTATGGGACAAAGAGTTTTAATTTTGAGATTTCATACTTCAATATCATATAGTACATAGTATCACTACTTATATTAAGCTCAAATGAACCTTAATTAACATATATAAGAGCGTTTATATTTATTGTTAAAAAAATCAATTTATAACTTTAATTAGTTTTTTAAGTACAACAATTGCAATGATAGAGGATCGAACTTTCGACTTCTATAAAAGAAAGTTATGTCAATTATCGTTGAGTTAAACTTACTTTGACTATAAGGTTATTGGTTTAAAATTTAGTAAATGGAAATTTTTATTCTTAGGGATAACAATTCTCCACATATCTCTATACTAGTACGATATTGTCCACTTTAAATATAAATTTCATGAATTTGTCCTCACTTATATATCATTAATATTTCTCTATATCTAACCAATATGGATTTTTTGAGCATCGCTATTTTGAGCGTTGCAATGCTCCAGGAAGTCTTCTTTTAGCTCATTTTATTAGGGGACGACGAAACTCCAGATATATCTACTTTGGGCATAACCTCGGATGACTTTGGTTTTTTTTCCACCCAAAAGACCTCATTCCATTGGAGATAGTTGTCCTCCTTTATAACTGATGTGTGACTTTGATCGCATTCCCGACAATCCTCTCCTCGAATAGAGGACCATCAAACATTCCTTCAAATATCCTCTGAAGGCTCAACCACAGATGGATATTCTGACCATGACTATATCTTCTGAGGCTCCCATTTCTTTGTTTGTCACATGAGGATTCCACTAAAGAGCATGACTCTGATACCAATTTGTTTGGGATGATAGAACTCCAGATATCTCCACAATGGTATGATTTTATCCACTTTAAGCATAACCCTCATGGCTTTGTTTTTGGTTTCACCCATAAGGCCTCATTCGATTGAAGATCATAGTTGTCATCCTTTAAAAACCTATGGTCATCCCTTTATTTAACCAATGTGAGACTGTGATCGCATTCTCAACACATTTCTCTCTCTCTTCATGCATTAAGTTCAATTACCCGGTTTCTACAAAATCAACAAATGAAAGCATCAAAATAATGCACATTTATTAAACAAAACACTCTAAGAAAGCAATTTTCGAGTGCTTTTCAGCAACACTCCTCTTGAACTAGGAACTACCAAAGTCTCTCCTGAAATAGTCA
>NW_028325469.1:0-20083 GCF_027475165.1 Benincasa hispida
CCATTGATTTTACTTTTCTAAGACCCAATAGTCCAAATTAAATGTGGTTTCCAACAATTTTTTCTCTCCATTTAAACTCATCTTCTTCTCCAAATTTCAACAACAATTTTACACTATTTTTTCAATTCTCCATAACTCAAAGCCACCATTGTTATTCTCTCTCTAAGCTTCAATTTTCTTCTTTTCATATAATTCTTGAGAGAGATATCTTATGTATTGTGAGGATTAATTTGTTTTGAGCTAAAATTTGTAAATACACTCTTACAGAGGATTTGTCAAGTGCACTATTAATTTTTACAAACATTTTGTAAGGATTGCTCTTGATCCTGGAAATAGAGTCGTTGTAACAATTTGACCCTCAACCATGGAAAGGATCGAGTTTGTTATTGCACCTGAAAAAAAATATTATAGTGGTTCGACTCTAAGTCGTGGAAAGAGTCAAAGACTTCTAGTGAAGTACCTAAAAGGAGCTTAGAAAGTGGACGTAGGCCGGTTGTGTCGAATCACTATAAACTTTGTGCTAATTTCTTTATCCCTCTCCTACTTTAGTTTTGCAATTAATTTGTTGTTATATTTTATTGCATAGAATTAATTATAATATTTATCCTTTAAATTAATTTCTAAATGTTTATTTATGTTGGTTGAATTGATTTTTACGTATCTATGTAAAACCCGAATTTTCATTTTTCTTACTTAAGCAGATGATTAAGGGATTAACTAAGTGAAAGTTAAATTCTATGTTGAAGTGAAGGAAATTTCTAAGTGTTTAAATAGATTGTTGAGTAGCTTGGAGATAAGCCATAACTAGTGAAAATTTAGCTAAGTATAATTCATGCATTGGTCTTGCTCATTTAGAGGTTATTTAGGCGTTGAAGGAAGCCAAAGTGTGGCCACGAGAAATGCATGCGGCAGCTAATGTCTTGAGAGGTTAGAAAAACGCATGCGGCAGCCTCAAGTTGCGTATCCAAGGGCGCTGGACGTTGGACACGAACGCATTGATCGTGTATGCGGCCGAAGGAATGCGTTGGTAGTATGCGGTGTGAAGGCATGCGGCAATAGAGACAAGTGGTGATAGAGGCATGCGGCGATAGAGGCATGCGGCAATAAGGGCATGCAGCGATGAAGGCATGCGGCGATGGATGCATTAGTGTCATAAAGCGGTGCTATGCGTCGGTGCTAATCGACAACGCTATGCGTTGATCATATGCAACAACGTTATGTGTTGGTAGTATGCGGCAACAACATTAGGCGATGAACTATGTGGCGGTAAGACGAGCCAGGATGAACGCATGTGCCAATTGTGGTGTTTGGACATAGGAATGTTGCGACAATTGGATGGCCGCATTTGTGGCTAGATGAACGCATATGGAGGATGGACGCATTCAAGGTCATCATCCGTACATGTGGCTTGTTAAGAAGAAATCTTAAGCCTTAAGCAAATAAAGTGGATGCACAAAAAGACATGCAAATGTGAAGGCCATGCATTGGGGAAGAGGACACCTTGGGTTGGGATGATGTAAGATTGCGTTAATAGTCTAAGGAAAAGACACTTGGACATGCAGCCAAGTAAGAGCTGTCGACCTTAGAGAGATCTTGGATGCCTATAAATAGGGCCAAGGACTTCAGACCATAATTCAAATTCTCCTCAAAGGACATTCAGAAGAGTGTATGAAGGCTGATTGGGAGGAGACTACGTGTTGTTGAAGAACACATGCGTTGGTAACAAGACCATGTGTCGATCATGGAGTTCCAAGAGAAGGAGATGCTGTCGGACAAGAAGGTCTAAAAGTAGCATCAATTTGGGAAGAGGAGTTCTCCCAGAATACTCATGTGTTTGATGTAATTTCAAATCCATCTGAAAGATAAAAGAGTCTAGTTTTCAAGGTAGGGCTGCTGGAGAAGAAGCTTCAAGGAATCGGGCTGGATAATGAGAACAAGGCAGAGAGGTCGAGCTGTCGGGTAAGCTGGGCCCTTGATGTTTTGATGTTTCTGGCCAAACCACGAAGAGTTATGAGCTAAGATTTTGAGGTAAGCTTCCTGTGACATTTTAGATAAAATTTGTAGAAGGAAGTAGCTTTTAGAACTATGAGTAATCAGAGCTTTAAGTTGAATCTGAATCTTAGGGTTTAAAAGGGAGCCCGAGGTGATCAATTAACTTCTTGAGAGAAAGATTCCTATCCTTACCAAGGTGAGTGATACTTTCTTTTAAGTCTTAAAGCATATCTTTTAGATTAAATTGTATATGCTTATGTTATGAATGAGTACCTAGCATGAGAATGAGATTATGTGATCGGGATGGTCAGGGGGTCAATAGACCTAGTTCCTGAGCCCGAAAGCAAAACCTCATTGGATGGTCAAGGGATCGAGAGGTCTAATTCCTGAGCCTATGGGAGGATCCTCGTATGGGATGGTCAGAGGGCCGATGGGCTTAGCTTCTGAGCCCATGCACGGAGAGCTATGTGCACATAGGGGACATAGAGGAAACGCAAAAGAGTAAGCGTTTAAGTTTAGTAACAGTTTACTATCTACCGTGTGTGTAGGTAGACATCATACTCATTCTAATTAGTTATCAATTTAGCTACCTACCGTACGTGTAGATAGAAGTTGAGACCAGACTCTTCAAAGCTGAGGTTTGAATGTAATCTCATATTTATGATATGCTTGTTATTTATGAGTTGAAATAGACTCTAGATGTTGCTTACCACTCACCGAGCTTTATGAAACTCATTCTATTATTTCATGTTTTTCTTCCCAGGTAGCGAAAGATGAGAAGTTCCAGGGTGCTGCTAAGGTCAAGGTCTGCCACAAGCTACAGTTACACTTCCAGAGGGTTTTAAAGAGTTGTTGTTGTAAACTTTGTTTGTTAATTCTTGGAGTTGTATAAATATTACATTGTTGTAATAAAATGGGCCTACTTAACCAGTTGCTGTTATCTTCTTGACTTAAGGTTTACTGTGCGTAGTAAAGAGGTTCAGTTGGATAGTAGGTATCACAAAAGGATGGTATCCGCGGTCCCTCACGCCTTTCCTCGGGTTCAGGAGTGCGGGCTCGGGGCGGGGTGTGACATCTCATACCATTTTTTTTTATTAAAATCAAATTAGGTGCTTAAAATTGTTAGTTTTGATTACTGGACTATTTTGGGTTGAATTTATTTGCATGAATTTATTGTTCAAATTATTTGTTATCGAAATTTGTTTAACTGGGCCCATAGAAAGTTTTAAATTAGTTTGATTAAACCATATTCACCCCCTTCTAGAGTTTCCATATCAATCATACAATTGGTATCAGAGCCGATTGCTCTTGTTTGTAATAAAAAATATTTTCCATAAATCATTTCGGATTGATACCTATTGTTGAGTTTCTCACTCCAACAATAGGTATCAATGCAAGGAGCTCTTCCACATAAATTATTTTTAACATATTATTAATATTTTGAAAAGCTTAATTGCTAGAACTATAACATCTTTAATGATGATTCTATAGATAACCCCCATACTTTAATGAAAATAGAAATTATGATGTATGGAAAGATAAAATGAAAACATTTATGTTTGCTAGGGATTTTAACATTTTGTATGTTTGTGGCATGATTTGTCTAAATTGCAATTGAATAATGAGTTGCTTTCTTTTAATGCTAAAGCTATTAATATCATATATTGTGCATTAGATAGAAAAATATATGATACAATTTTGTATTTTGATTATACATATGACATTTGAAACTTCCTTGATAATATGTATAGTGTACAAAATTCTCCTTGTACTATTAATGATTTATTTAATGTGAAGGAGAATTATAATTCTCAAAATCAATAAAAAATCTATGAAGTGAAAAAGGAAAAATGTAATGAAGCTCTCTTGTGTTTAATGGCTCATTCCGATGGTAAAAGTGACAAAGATGAGGTAATTCAAAACCCCCCAACTTATGATGAATTATATTATGATTTTGAAGATATGCAACACAATTTAGATAAACTTGGCTGTAAATATTTGAAATTATCAAAAAAGCATGAGATATTGATTATTGAGAATAAAACTTTGATTGTTGAAAATGCAAGCTTGAAATATAGAGCTAATAATGTGTTGCATAATAAGGTTGATATTTGTTGTGATGAGAAAAATGACTTGAATGATAGAATCAAGTTTCTTGAGAAAGACAATGATGAGCTCAAATCTTTGTCATGTGATTTGAAAATTGAGGTGAATAACTTGAGAAATAAAAATGAAAAATTCAATCTTTCTATTTGGAATTAAGTGATGAAATAGCTAGTTTGAAAAATAAAATTATTGATTTAGAAACCATCAATATAGCATTAAAAAATGAGAAAGTTTCTCTAGTTGACAAGATTAAATCCCATGAATTTAATAGTCATGAGAAAAATGATCTTTTGCATATGCTTAAAGAAAAAGAATTACTTGCTAATAAAGAGTTTGAAATTGCAAAAGAATCTATCAAGAAATTGACTATAGGTGCTAAAAAGTTAGATAAAACTATTGACTTGGATAAACCTTATAATGACAAAAAGGGATTTGGCTATGTTGATAAAATTCTTTCATTTAATTCTAAAAGTATTTTTATTAAAGCCTCCCCTTGTATGTCTCAAAGTGTTTTACCTATTGTGTCAATTTAAAATTGAACTTAAATATGTGTCAAAGCATGAAAAATCTAGAAATATTCTTGAAAAATCAAAATTTGTACCTATATAATTTCATGCTAGATCAAGATGTGCTCATAATGTGAAATTTGTGAATAAGCATGAAAAAGCTAAACCTATGTTGAAAAATCAAAGTTTGTGCCCAAACAAGTTCATGAAAAGTCTACATATATGCATAGTTCTAAATTTATACCTAGATATGTAAATGCTAGAAATGTGCATGAAAAACTAAAATTTGTGCCTACATGTCATTATTATGGAGTTAGAGGTCATATTAGACCAAATTATTTTAAATTGAAAAATGCTTCAAGAAAGAAATTCTTTGAGAGAAATACTCTGAAAAATCAATTAGTTCAAAAGAAATTCTTGCCCAATGTTGTATGTTATTCTTGTGGCAAAGTTGGTCATAAATATCATACTTGTTATTTGCGAAAAATGAATACTAGTACTTTTGGATGTAATTTGAAATGGGTTCCAAAATCTTTGATCACTAACAATGAAAGACCCAAGAAATGGGTACCAAAATCTTTTGGTTGAGCTTTCATTGTAGGTGTGATTCAAGAAGCAATTGTTGCTTGGACTTCAAATGAGTAATTAATTCAAACTGGAGCAACTTTTATGGCTTTTTTGAATCCAACAAGAGATATGATATATTTGGTAACTTTATATATTTTGTTGAATTGTTGAGATAAGTATTTCTATTAGTTTCTTTTGTAAAAATTTAATTTATTGAATGTGTTTGGAATGTTTGAAATTGGCTTATTGAATTGCATTGATTATGAGATTTAATGCCATGAGTAATCTTTGTTTATATATCTATGTAGCATTTATCTTCATTGCTTATTATTTGGCTTTTTGGTCAATTGGATGTTTGCTCTATTCTTGTGTTTTTCTTGAAAAGTTTTGAGCTAAAAGGATATTGAGTTTGAAATATGTTGATTATCCTTTGGATGAAATTGATTAGAGTTTTTATTAAATATCTTTTGAGCATGAAGTTATGCATTTTCTATGGCTTATATTGTTGAATGAAAATCATTTTGATGCATAGTGTTTGTCTTATGTTTAAAAGTATGTTTTGTAATGTTGCATGGAAGAGTTGTTAAATTTCTTTTTCGTAGGGGTAGAATTGATATTTTCTTGAATACCCATTTGTGATTTGCTAAATATTGGTATAATCCTTTATTTCTAATGCTAAAAATGCTATATTTGTTTTAATGTTCTCTTTGTGGTATAGTAGGTGATAATGTTGATTTGCTATTATTTGGTATCATTTATTTTTTCACAATTAGTGTTTATTTTATAATATTTGATATATTGGTATCTCAATTGCTTAAATAATTTTCTCCTTGGAATTTATTGATTTCTTTTAGAAAGAGAATAATACATTTTTGTAGGGAGTTTTTCTCTTAATATGTATATGAATTTCATATATTTGATGATGTTGATTCTCCATATTCCTTTATTATTGTATACCTCTCTTATGTATATTTTTCATCCTTTTAGGGGAGTAATTGTGTTTAGAATATAAGTTTATTTTGAAAATTTGTTTGATATTTCTACCCTCAAGTTGATTTATATGTTAAATGTCTTTTTTTCCTTTATTAAAGAGGAGTGTTCAATTGACTTGAAAAGAGGGAGAATTTTGTGAAATTTGGTCTTAAATAGAATTAAACTTAAGCTTGGTTAATTTATTTAAGCCTTTTGAATTGTTAGTTATATATATATTTTTTCAGAGGGCATGTCGATATGAGAAGAAATATAAAGTATGTGCTTGTGATTTTAGAGGAGGCTTTCATGTCTTTATTTATTTTTCTTAATTGTCCTTTTTTCATTGATTCCAAAAGGGAGAGAGATAGTAAGAAAAATGAAAGTATCTTGTTATTAAAATATTCATTGTTTTCACGTTAATTGAAATTATATGTGTTGATTATGATTTTTGTTCATATTTTATATCACGCACCTCTTTGAATTTCTATTAAAAGGAGATTGCTTGATTTTAAGGGGAGTTTATATATGAAGTTCATGTTGGAATGAAAATAATTCCCATATTAGTTTATTGATGCATGCCTCTCTTATTCTTATTGTTTATCCTTTTAGGGGGAGTTATTGTATTTTCAGTAAAATTATGTTTTGAAAATTTATTTGATATTTCTACCCTCAAATTGAATTATGTGCTAATGTCCTTTTGTCCTTTATTAAGGGGGAGTGTAAAATTGATTTCAAAATGGAGCAAAATTTGTGAAATTAGTCTTAATGAGAATTAACTAAACTTGATTGATTGTTTATGATGACTCTAGAATTTACAATATTGTTACTTGTTATATTTCTTTTAGAAGGCATGTAGATAGGAGAAGAAATGCAAATTATGTGTTCGTGTTTTACAAAGAACTTTCTTGTTATTGTTTATTTTTTCTTAATTATTCTTTTTTGATTGATTATAAAAGGAGGAGAGGTAATAAGAAAAATGAAACCATGTTATTGTCGAATATATTTTTTGTGTTTAAGTGAATTGAAATTATACCTATGTTAATTATGCATCAAGAACATATTTCATATCACACACCTATTTGGATTTCATTTTTCTTGACTTGTTTGTCATCATAAAAAATGATGAGATTGTTGGCTTTTTGAACCTTAAACTCAAATTAATTAATTTTAATTAATATTTTGATAATAACAAACTTGCTTTCATTTATTGACAATTTGAGTGTTTTGAAATGTTTATTGCGTAGAGCTCAGAACAACGATCCTAATACAATTTGAATCACTCCAATCGGAGCTCAAACAAAGAAAATATAGACGAAACAAGCTTAATGGAAAAGTTCTGAGCTGATGAGTGGTATATTTTTTTCATCAAAGTGAACCAATTGAAAGATGCCACCTGGGGCATGGAAAAGTTTTGGATTGGTTTTAAAAAGAAATGAATTTAAAAGAAAAATAAATTTAATATTTTTTTATGTTTATGTCTAGTGGCTAGTTTTGGACACATGGTGGATTTTTGTTTTTTGTTGGGTTTAAAAAAAATTGAAAAGAAAAATATTTAATATTACATTTTGTTTGTGTCTAACGACTAGTTTAGTTTTAAATCACCACCATTGATTTTTCTTTTCCAAGATCCAATTGGTCCAAATTAAATGTGGTTTTCAACAATTTTTCCTCTTTATTTAAACTCATCTTCTTCCTTAAATTTCAACAACAATTTTGCACTATTTTTTCAATCCTCCATAACTCAAAGCCACCACTGTTATTCACTCTCTAATCTTTAATTTTCTTCTTTTCATCTAATTCTCGAGAAAGATGTCTTATGTATTGTGAGGATTAATTTGTTGTGAGCTAAAATTTGTAAATCCACTAGTATAGAGTTTTTCAAGTGTGCTTTTTATTTTTACAAACATTTTGTAACGGTTGCTCTTGATCCCGGAAAAAAAGTCATTGTAACGGTTTGATTCTCAACCGTGAAAAGGATAGGATTTTTTCTTGCACCCGAAAAAAAACGTTGTAGCGGTTAGAGTCTAGACCGTGGAAAGAGTCAAAGACTTCTAGTGAAGTACCCAAGAGGAGCTTGAGAAATGGATATAGGCCAGTTATGCCGAACCACTATAAAGTTTCCGATATTAATTTATCTATCTCTCTCCTACTTTAATTTTGCAATTAATTTGTTGTTATATTTTATTGCATAAAATTAATTGCAATATTTGTTCCTTAAATTAATTGCTTAATATTTATTTAGGTTGGTTGAATTGATATTTACTTATCTCATACCAATCTTTTTATTAAAATTAAAATGGGAACTTAAAAGTGCTAGTTTTAATTACTTGGCTATTTTGGGTTGAATTTATTTGCATGAATTTATTGTTTAAATTATTTGTTAGTGAAAAGTTTGTTAATTTGTTTATTGGGCCCACATTAGTATAAAATTTTAAATTAGTTTGATTAAACTTTATTCACCCTTCTAGGGTTTTCTTATTGATTCTAGATCGGTTTCTTTGTCATTTTCTAATAAAAAGGTCTTTTAGTCATTTTTCTTAACGCATGATTCACATATTGGTAAAGTGTCAATTTCTAACTCACTTAGAATTTCTCTCTTTACCAATTTCTCAATCCTATTGAGATTAATGTGTCCTAAACGTAGATGCTAAAGATATACATCATTTTCAAGAGAAACTCTTCATCTTTTAATCTGTGAAGTTGTTGTTTCGAACAATTCAGTATTAAGAAGTGATTTATATACTAATGGCCTTAGCACATATAACTTACTTTCAAAACTAGCTAAACATATCTCGACTCCATTTCTTGAAATAAACGCTTCATTATCAAGAAATGAAACATTAAAAGAATGTTCATCCAAGCAAGAAAATTGAAATAAGATTCCTCTTAATTTTAGGAACCAAATAGATGTTATCCAATAACAAATAACAGCTCTTGCTAAAAAATAACTTTACACTCCCTACAGTAACAGTGGAGACAACCTCCCCAGTCCTTGCTTTCATTGTCATTTCTCCAACCTCTAACTATTGCCAGGAATCAGATTCTTGAAATTAAGAACAAACATGATTAGTAGCTCTTGAATTAAGTATCTGGACAGAATCGTCATTCTCCACCAAGCATGTCTTCAAAACAAGTAAATCATATTTACCTATTTTGGATTTATTCCTTTTAGTCAAGGACTCTTCTATGATAACTCTATTCATTTAAGAAAAATTGATTTGGACCATCATATTAGAAAACGCGTTCTTGAACAGAAGTTCCCTCTTCAAATCTTGCATTGTGAATGAGCTTGAGCACCTCAGGCAAAGACTCCATCATCAGTAGTCTACATAGACTTAGACATTTTAGCCAAGACATCTGATATGCTTGGCAAGATGTAGATTTGGGCTTGTTGATTAGCCTTTATCCACTTGTCATAAGCCTTACGAACATTTCCACTAACTTTATAGGATGAATTCCATAATTAAAGTGAATTCTAAATCATCAATTTGTAACTTTATATTAATTAAAGTTTTTCATGTTGTATAATTTTTAGCACTTAATAATTCAGAAGCTAATAAAGAAATACTTAAATTTGACATATTTGCTGAAATCAAAAAATTCATTTATATTATAAATCTAGTGTAACTCTTAAAAAAACCCAATCACGTTTTAGTAAAGAAATAATAAACCTAATAATTTATTTTGCAATAATACTTCAGTAATTTATAATAAAAGCCACTGTAGGGTAGACAATTGCTCATTGACTAAATTGAGACATCTTCAACCAAATACTACATCAGAATAATTATTATTCCTATAATATTTAGTTACCATTTATTTGGTCAGAATTTCGTTAATCACCTTAATGAATTCTTGTAAGTGTAACTCATCATTTTGGAAATTATAATCTTTGCCCCAATAAGTCTACCATAGGAAAGAATGATATTGAGTAACAAAAATCATAATTCTATCTTTTTCAAGAGTTAACTCTGATACTGACCAATGCAAACATCATCTATAGGAGGATGCATCAATAGCGCCTGGAGGCCAAACATGAATCTCACGATATCAACTAATGATAGAGACTTTGGGATGTGTTGACACATCGCTCTCCCACTTACTATAAATACTTTCTCTAATTCACTTTCATATTGATCCATGCAAATCCAATCATAGGAGGACGCATGAATCTAACGGCCAGACATGAATCTCACAACGTGAATAACTCGATAACGTAGGAGAATTAGACATATAATATATATCGTTATCTCCCACTAGGTATTTTAAAACCTAGAGTTTGTTACTTAGGTAAATTTGCCTAAATAATTTTTCTAAGTCATTTATTAAATTTTCCTAATATAACTCTTAGATTGGATAGTTTAACAATGTATGATTATCATTTATTAAACACTTTAATAAATTTAATCATCTATTGCATACTTATAAAATATTTGACTAATTCACCTTCAAGGTCGATTCCCAGATAGGGGTATTCTGTTTTCGTCAACTTAAATATTCCAATCTTAGACAGTAGGGTTGGAAACTGTCTGGTTCGGTCCAATTTAGTGATTAAACTGGACCGAATCGAAAATTTGAAAGAAAACTATAGTAGAAACCGAACCGAACTGCAAAACGCGGTTCGGTTTAGTTTTCAAATTCTGTTTCAAATCTTTTTTTTCCTTTTTTTTTAACCATTTGTTTTGGTTTGTTTGTGCCTATGGGTTTAAAGCACCTTTTCTATAGTTTTTTTCACTCTTTTTTTTTACAAATTTTTTTATCTATCATTTAAATACCAATTCAATCAAACAATCGATTTAAATTATATTTTGCAAAAAAATAATTTTCCAACTATCAATTTTAAAATTTCAAGCCACAATTAAAAAAATCTCAAGTAAAATAATATAAATGATCAAATAGTACTAGTTCAACAATAAACTTAGAAATTCCAACCACAATAAAAAGTTCTACGTTAACTAATAGCAAATAGCATTCAACCAACTTCCAAGCACTATAAAGTAAAAGTTCTACAAAACTACAAACATAGAAATTCCAAACAACCACCTTCAAAGTTATGAGTTACATAAAAGCAAGAAGTAAGCAAAGTACTAAATAATAACATTACATAAGTCCCATTCAAAATTTTATTAATTTGTCTACTCAAATTTTCAATGTTTTCATTTATCTTTCACATCATTCTCCTTCTCGTTCTTATCCTTCTTTCTCATTGTCGCCTCTGCTAAACCTGCTTTGAAGTCTAAAAAAAGATAAATTTGTTAACATAATAAATATATAAATGAATACGTAGAAAACATATAAATATGTATGCTTTAAAGTTTAAAGATGCAAACCTTCTTCATTATATACAATTTCCTCCGAGTGTTACTGAAAATCAATGCTTTTTTTTTCCTGAACGTAACCAATTTTGTGTATGTACAAGTGCCTCAACTGTAATTGGAGCTATCGAGGTATGAAAATGACAAATTTCTCTTCCACTAGTACTTAATGTAGACTCATAAGCAACTATGAATACCAGAATTGCTAAAAGATCTCATGCTATTATGCTAAGAACCTTATATCTAGAAGAATTCCCCTTCCACCAATCCAATTTATTAAAGTTCTCCTCACGTTTAACACGGGGCTTCAAGAAATAAATATCAACTTCAGTACCCACATTAGGTATCATCTTCTTCCATATCTTTAAAATCAAAACGAAAAGCCTGTGAAGTAGTTGTACTAGTGGTAGTAATAGTTGATGTAGAGCTAGTATCAAATTGACTCATAATTGGACGATTCTTTGACATGTGAGATGATGAAGATGAACCATTCTTACCAACGGGCAATGACAAACAATATTCATCGAACAATTTTCTAAAACCACCCTCCACTTTATTTCCTACCTCTTTTGTCACACCAACATCAAATAACTTATTTAGACAATACACAAGAAATTTCATCTTATAACAAGGGTCTAAAATGAAAGCAATATACAAGAATATTTTTTTTTTCTCACTTTTCCCTCAATACTTGTCAAACTTCTCTTGCATTCACATTGCCATTTCATACAAAAGCAAATCATTAGGACTAATTACACTTATTTTCTTATGCAATTCTGAATAGTACTAATCTCATGGAAGACCATATTGGAAGTAACATATAAGGACCCTGAAAGCCTAACAGTTACTTCATAGAACAAACCAAGAATTTCGTAAATATTCTAGCAATTTTCCAATCTTTTGTGGTTGGTTTACTCTCTTCATCCTCATTCATGTAGACAATGTCATGGTCTTTTAACCACTCAAATGCTTTTTCAAACTTTATAGCTGCAGCAAGTATTAAATATGTGGAATTTCATATAGTTGGAACATCAAAACACAACATACTATCACTAGATATGTTCTCCTCTTTAATGCACTTCTTAAATTTAGCAAGTCGAGTAGGATATGATCTAACAAACCTCACGACATTTCAAATTCGAATAATTGAATCATTCACGTCTTTCAGGAAATCACATATAATTAAATTCATCTAACATGCAAGAAATTACCATCCAACACCAACCTATGTTTAAAACATTTCTTTAAATAAGCAATGATAGTATCATTTGACGAAACATTATCTACAGTCATTGTCATAACCCTTTCCATACCCTACCCTTTTAAACATTTCTCAACCTTTTTTCCTATTGTCTCTCCTCTATGGTTCTCAATTTGAGTGAAATTAAGAATCATCTTTTGTATCTTCCAATCTCTATCAATAAAGTGTGCAGTTAAAATCAAATAATTCATATTTTGGATTGATGTTCAAGTATCGATTGTGAGTGAGGCTCTATATCCTTGATCCACAAACATGTTTTTCATCGTATCTTTCATGCTAGTATAGATTTCCAAAATATTCTTAGCAATTTTTTCGAGAAGGAAGAGAAAATTTTGGTTCTACTAACATCAAAGTTCCTCCCACAAACCTCTTAAATCCCTAATTTTCCACAAATTTAAATGACATCAACTCATCAATTATTATCATCTCGTAATTAGTTTTCGAACACTTTCAATAGTAAACATCTTATAGTTGATGGATGCAGATGAACTATCTCCTATACTCTTTTTCTTCTTAAATACCAACTTATTTTGTGTTACATCTAACTTACTCTTCTGGATTTGAGAATGATTTTTTTTACAATAATATTCAATATGCGTGTTCATAGTTGAAATTTCATTCTTTCTAGGATGACATGCATACACCATATCACAATAATTACATTTAGCATGTGGATCATCATTATAATCAAAGTATTTAATAAAGATCTCATGCCATAGACGAACTTTTCCTTTTTTCCCTTTGAAACAATTTCAATACGGACTTGTGGTAATGGTGGAGGCATCTCAACAACATCATCATTAGAATCATTGTTGCTATTATTATTACTCATGGTGATGGTGCTTATAATATAAAACATAGGTTTGGTCATATTAAAAACAAATGAAAAGTATACTTCTTAAATTAAGACTTAGCATGCACAAAATTAACTAATAAAATGATCAATATTATAATGAGTTAAAACTAATAGACACTGGTTTTTTTCTAAATTTTGTTGCCTCTCAACTTTTGTAATTTGGCTAAAAAATGTCAGGATCAACGATAGCACATCCATAGGCTTTAAGCATCAGATAGCAGAGTCAAAAGGAGCACATCCACACCAAAGACATGAAGAAATCTACCCTAAAATGTCCAAATGGACCAAAAACATGAAGAAATCTACCATAAAATGTCCAAATCTACCAAAATGAGCACTAGTTAATTAAAAGATTCAATCATAAAATGTCCAAATATACCAAAAAATGAAGAAATCTAGACAAATCTATACCTAGAAGAGATTAGAGAGAAAAACGAACCAGAGAGCAGAGATTAGAGAGATGAGAGTGAAACACACACAAAATATGCATTATTTGCCTTAGATTTATATGATTTTTAATGTATTTTTACTAGATTTGACGTGTTTGCTAGTGATTTTCAAAATTTATGATCAGGAAGTGAATTATACTCAAAATAAGCTAAAAAGGAACAAATTAAGCTTAAAGGAGTCAAAATAAAGCAATGGACCAAAGGGAGCGAAGAGAAGAGAGGAAACATGTCATGGAAATCAAAGGGTAGAGCAGCATAATGTTGGGTTGTGTGTCCTAAAATTCGCAGTTTGTAAAGTTAAACACATTCTATTATCAATAAAGATGTTATTCAACATTTCTTCAATAAAGTTGTTATTGAATCTTTAAATTGCATTCATATAATCTAAATCCAATAAACTAAGATCCATGGCTATTACATGAATACTTGAACTTTATGTAGAGACATATAGATGGATTAAGTTCGAATAAATAGCGAAAATAGTCTATAGTATACGAATAAGGTTGGGTGTCTTATTCTAGTAACACTATGGGATGCGACCTATTCTGTAGTGGTTACAAGTTGTTGTAAAGGTTCTACAAACGAAGTGATCCTGATTCGTTCATGTATTGACATGAGGAGTAAGAGTGTCCTATGCAATGAGTTTGCATAAGATTGGACCTAGAAATAAGTCACTCTTATTTTATAAATGTTGTTTACTGTTTAAGACTAACTATTTTGCATAGATGACTTAGGTAACTCAATCTCAATCCTGAGCTAACTATGAACTCCTGTTTATTAGGGATTATCCTTAGATTTGCATGGGTGAGGGTTGGCTCAACAGCGCCGGCTCAATAAGCCTCCCATTTCAGGGGTAAGACCGGGTAGATAGCTAGGGATATAGGGTGCAAGATGGAATTCACGCCTACCTGATTTAGGAATAGGAGAAAGGTTGTTCTCTTAAGTACTGAATCCAGGTCTTGAACAAGGGGTCCTACCCTCTCACTGGCTCGAGATGGATCCAGTTTAGTGATTAGAACATAAACCAATTGTTCATTAGAGGATCAATTGGAACTTAAAGAATAAGACGTAATATCGAGGGTAAAACAACATATTGACCCAGTCGTTATTACGAACAACCTGATTATGGTTAAATCATGTGGACACAAATATATCTACAGTGAGAGGAGTGCAACTATCGAGCGATATTGGTGTGACTTAATGGTTAACAAATATAGATTGATTTGGTCTAAAGAGTTTAGCCAATTAATCTTATATCATTGGAGCTCATGATCTGTAGGTCCATAAAGTTCCTCTACTAGCTCGTAAAACATGAATACCTTGAATTAATAAATTGAGTGAATTTGGAATGTATCAATTTGAATTGTTCAAATTGGATTTCAATTTGAAAATTTTCAAATTGAAATTAGGGTTTGAGTTTGAATAAGCTCAAATTCAAATTAGGGTTTGTATGATTATATTTGATATAATTAACGTTTAATTTATTGAAATTAAACAAAATTGGAGAGTTTATAATATTTAAATGTTGATTTAATTATTAATTACTGTTGGGGTTGATGCCCTAAAATCTCGTGTCCTGTAGTTTGTAAACAATTTGTACAAATGCATGTGTTGTATAATATATGATATTTTACTTCACATCTTGATTTTGCTCAGTTGTTTGTTTTATTTGCTTTATCACAAACCAATAAACATAAAATCTCTAGTTATCTGTATATAACTTAAGCATGTATGTGGTGACATACAAGTGGATCAGTGGATCAAGTCTTAAGTGATAACCAAAACACTACAAGAAAAAGGAGTTCTCCCGATTCCTAAATAGAGCATCGGGAGTTAGGTCGTCAAGAGAGACGATCTCTCCCAACAAAGTAAAAGACCGTCGAGAGTTCCCGGGGAACTTCCGATGCCGTAAAGATTCGTGGAGAGTTCCCAGGGAAATCCCGACGCATGAAACCGGCGTCTTGAGTTCCCTAGGGAACTCTCCACGTTGGGTGTTGACCGTCAGGCAGCGTCGGGAGAGAGGTCTGGTTTAAACCAGACCCCTTCTTCTTCCCCACTCCCCTATTTTTTCCCCACTTTTGAAAAAACCCTAACCCCAATCTCCCCCCCCCCCCCCCAACCGCCGCTGCCCCTCTTTTCTCCTTATCCCTCTCAAATTTTTCCCTCTTTATCCCATTTTCCCATCATTTTACACTTTACCTCCCATTTTCTCTATTTTTCCCATCCAAATTTTTTTCCATTTTTTCCATCCAATTTTTCTTCAATTTCTCCCTTTTCTTCCATCCTTTTACACTTTCCAGTTTTTCCACCAACTTTTTTCCCTCCCTCTCCCATTTTTCTCCCATTTTCCCCAATTTTCATCAATTTTTCGTCCGCCGTCGCCGTTGGAATCAACTACCCGCCGCCGCCGTCGTCTCCTCGCTGGTAATTTTCTCATTTTATTTTATCTTGTATATTTATTTAAATCATTTGTGAAATGCCCATTAAAATGTGTTAATATTGTATTCGTTTTTGTTAATTCTCTGAAATTGTTGTACAAATCATGCCCATTAAACTCTTCTCTGAAATTTTTTTTTTGTACAAATCATGCCCACTAATATCTCGTCAATTTTGCAGCATATATTTGTTTTACAATTCTCTGAAATTATTGAGAGTAATTTTATAACGAACATGTCATATGATGTTGGTTATTTGGAGCCTAAACATGCATGATTTAACATTTCGAAGATGTTGAATAAATGAAAGGCCTATATTAATCTAAAAAATATAAAATAAATCTTTAAACCTCGAATTTGGTACTTAACACATTTAATATTTTAAAAAAGTTTAAAGAATCTACTAGACATAAAACTAAATTTTGTGTCTAATAGAAAATTGAACTTTAAATTTTTATGTCCAATAGGCTTGTAGATTTTAGAAGATGTTGAGTAGATGAAAGGCCTATATTAGACACAAAATTGAAAGCTTGGAGGCGTACTAAATAAAATATTTGAAAGTTGTTAAGATAATTTAAGCGGTCTAGGGACCTATGTGTTTATTTTGCCTTCCAAAATGAAAATTATGGAACTCAATGTTGAATAATACTTTGTACCTTGTCCTCTAATCTAGGTTATTGTTTTGGATTACAAGTTGGTCAGAAAATATTTATTTTTAAGAATGAATAAAGAATGGATTAAATTAAGGAATAAGTTATCAGTGGAGTATAGAGAATAAGTATCGCAGTTCTTAGATATGGCAAGGTTTCATGTTAATGATTCCAGACGAATAACATGTCCATGCAAGAATTGTATGAATTCAATTTGGAAAAGATAGATATTGTGGAACGACATCTATTAACATATAGAATATCTCTCTCATATTGTGAATGGGTATATCATGGAGAGCCAGTAAACTTATCTAGAAGTCATACAAGTCATTCAATACAGGATGTTGAAGTAGATAGTATAGAGAGTAATGTTGTTGAAGAAAATGAGATGTTGAATCTTATAAACGATTTACAAGTTCCAATTGAAAACGAAAATGCAAATGAAGGAAGGATTGAGAATAATGAAATGTCCTTTAATGGTCAAGGAAGAGATACCACGAACTTATTCAGGATTTAATGACCGAAGCACGTAATGAATTATACCCTAGGTGTTCGCAATTTTCGTCCTTGAACTTTTTAGTGAAGTTGATGCATATCAAAGTTCTGAACGGCTGGAGTAACAAATCATTTGACATGTTGCTGGAATTTTTAAAAGTAGCGTTTCCAACGGGCACCTCTATACCTACTTTCTTTTATGAAGCCAAGCGAAAATTGTGTGATTTAGGCCTAGGTTATGAGTCTATTCATGCGTGCAAATATGATTGTGTATTGTATTGGAAAGAGTTTGCAGATTTGCAACAATGCCCTGTTTGTGGCGAGTCTCGGTATAAAGTTAATGATGGAAAGGGTAAAAAAAATACCACATAAGGTATTGCATCATTTTCAATTGATACCGAGATTAAAACGATTGTTTGCATCAAAAGAAGGTGCTTCTGACATGAGATGGCATAAAGATAAACGAGTTGAAATGGAGGATGTATTGTGACATCCAACTGATGCAGAGGGGTGAAAACATTTTGATCATGAATTCCCTCATTTCGCTTTAGATCCTCGAAATGTTCGTTTGGGATTAGTTTCAATGGCTTCAATCCGTTTGGAAATATGAGCACTTCTTATAGTATGTGGCTTGTGGTGATAATTCCTTATAATTTGCCCCCTTGGAAATGCATGAAGGAAACAAACTTCTTCATGTCTTTGCTCATACCTCGTCCAAAATCTCCTGGAAAGGAAATTAATGTTTACTTGCAATCGTTGATTGAAGAATTGAAAGAGTTGTGGATAATTGGTGTGCGAACTTATGATTATGTTGCTGGTGAGTTTTTTCAACTATATGCTACCTTATTATGGACGATTAATGACTTCCCTGCGTACGGTGACTTATCTGGGTGGAGTACAAAAGGTTATCAAGCATGTCCAATATGCAAAGAAGATAACTCATCCTTCGGGATAAGAGGGAAAATATCATTTATGGGACATCGACATATCTTCCAAAGAATCATAGTTGGCGCCAAAGTAGACAACATGATGGAAAAGAATGTAGGCCTCCACCAGTCATAATGAATGGAGAAGAGATATTACAACAAACAAATAAAATTTGGGTTAAACCATTTTGGGGATAAATTTGAGTTTTATGTGTGTTGGTCATTTTTTACTCGTTTTGTATGTTTTTTATGTTCGGGAGGTTCCATGTTTGTCATGGGGTGTGGATAGAGTTTCATTACACTCGTATTGTCCTTGAACTTGGCTATTTTATGTATTTATGAATGTTTACGAAGTTTAATGTGTTGTGAGGGTGGGGAGGGGGAGGGTGTAAATTTTGGGTTAAACCATTTTGGGGACAATTTTGAGTTTTATGTGTGTTGGTCATTGTTTACTCGTTTTATATGTTTTTTATGTTTGGGAGGTTCCATGTTTGTCATGGGGGGTGGGTAGAGTTTCATTACACCCGTCTTATCCTTGAACTTGGCTATCTTGTGTATTTATGAATGTTTACGAAGTTTAATGTGTTGTGGTGGGGGGGATTGAGATAAACTATTTTGGGGACAAATTTGAGTTTTATGTGTGTTGGTCATTCTTGAGGCGTTTTGTGTGTTTTTTATGTTCGGGAGGTTACATGTTTGTCGTGGGGGGTGGGTAGAGTTTCATTACCACCCGTATTGAAGTTTGAACGTGTTGTGGATGTTTATCGATATAACATTTCAATGTTTTTGTTTTATTGTAGAATGTTGTTTGGAAATGAGCTGGGATAATTGTTGAAGATGTTGTGTTCGAGAAGTGTTCTAGATGTTGTTTTGATTTAACTTCTTTTATATATTTGTGATATAAATGTTTATCGACTTCGTTTGGATATTGTAATTTCTAGTATCGACTTCGTTTGGATATTGTAATTTTTTATTTACTTGTTATAATATGAACTTCATTTTCATTTTTTAGTTATGTGAATCTTTATTTGGTTTAATATGTTTTACAGGTTTTCAGATCAAATTTTAAAAAATTACAAACGATATATTAAATTTTAATACTCTCCATGCATATAGGATCTCCCGATGCACTTTAAAACGACGTCAGGGGTTATGGGGAAACTCCCGACGCCTACGTGGCATCAGGAGTTAGGGGGAACTCTCGATGCTAACATGCCGTCGGGAGTTGGAACTCCCAACGGATTGCATTATGGGGGACACTGCAATGCGTCGGGAGTTCCCCCAAAACTCCCAACGTCGTTTAAAAGTGTGTCGGGAGTTCCTCTCCCGACGGATTTCTCCCGACCAATCTCCCGACAACCGTTTATGCATCGGGAGATCCTCTCCCAACGAATTTTCCTTACTTTCTCGACGAAATGTGACGTCAGAAGAAGTCAAATTTCCTGTAGTGAAATGACCTGTAGTATATGAATATAGGAGGGAAACCTTATCCTGGTAAAGCTACGGATGCGGTCCGCTTTGTGGAATGGTCACAACTATTGTCACTTGTCACA
>NW_028325470.1:0-3143 GCF_027475165.1 Benincasa hispida
GTATATTGGATTATAGTAATTAAGAACTCATATTGGGCAAAGTGTGCAAAATGTGTCAGCATGCATAAATTATAATCAAGAGTTTTTAATAATAAGTTTGTAGGAAGTAAAGAAAATGATGAACATAACAAGTAAAAAAAATTGGCCAAGAGTATAATATATAATTGTCTAATGAAGGATTTAATCTAAAAAGGAAATTGGGATAAAAAGAGAAAGGGAGTTTGGTATTATTTTGAAAATTAGGGTGAAGAGTGGGTGAAAAATCTTGTCAGCTAAATGTTAGACATCATAATTGTATATATATATATACACACATTTTAAAGTAATTTGTTCATAATAATGTCAAAGAAGTAGTTGAGATCATTATTTAAAAAAAAAAAATGAAAGATTTTTATTTTTCAAAATGAAAATAAAAATTTCATTTTTTTATTTTTAAATTTTAAAATATAGAAGTATTTAAAGGTGTGTTTGTTTTAATTTTTCCGATATTTAATTTTAAAAATAAGTCATTTTAGAAAATTTTGAAATCTTTGATAATAATTCAAAGTAGCTTTTAAAATATTTTTAATATGTATTTTACACCATTTTTATCTAAAGAACTTAAAAATATTTTTCTCTAATTATTTCAAACAAATTCTAACAATGGTTCGGGTTTGTTGTGTAGGAATTTTGAGAATAATAATAAAATCAAATTTTTACTTCATAATTTTTTCGAGGATATAAATAAAATATTACCACATCATTTCTTATACTTCTAAAACCCATAAATATCTTAAAATAAATCTATTATAAACTTTTTCAAAGTATTATTTTATATAAGAACCCTTTTTTATAATTTTTTTTTTCTTTTTTTTTTTCTCTATTGATGAATTTTTTTAGTTTAAAATTGTAGAGAACAAAGAAACAACAAATGATTACCGAACATTTTGTTTTCTTTCAATACAAAAAAAAAAAAAAAAAAAAAAAAAGAGGACAGAGAGAGAGAACAAGAAATTTAAAAAAAAAAAATTAGTTACTAAACATGTTTCAAATTTTGTTTATCAAAAAACTGCAAAACAATAAAACTATAAACAAGATGAAAACGACACTATTCTGTGCTATTGGATTATTTTTGTTTTGTTATTTACTTGTCAAGAATTGATGCAAAATTTTGAAAATTAAAAAAAATATATTTTTTAAAAAACTTGCTTTATTTTTAAATTTTAGTTAAGAATTCAATACCCCTTTATGAAAAATGATATTCATTGCAAAGAATTTGTGAAAATAAAGTACCATTTTCAAAGACTAAAAAACTCTAAATAGTCAACAAACAGATTTTTTTTTTTTTTTTTATTATTATTATTATTATTTAAAACTATTCTGAAGGTAGACTAGAAAGCAAAGAAAACTTGGCACTAAATAACCATAATGTTTAGAAAAAAAACAAAAATATGTCATCCTTTCGAAAGGTATAAATTGGGTTGTTTTGAAATATAGAAAAATGAATCAAAATATTTGTAAAATATAGCAAAATTTTAGAACTATTAATAATAGACGTTAATAGACACTAATAGAAGTATATCAGTGTCTATAAACATCTATCATTGGTAGTTCTAAAATTTTACTATATCTTGTAAATATTTTCAACAGTTTTACCGTTTGAAATATTTTCTCTATATAAATACTTAAAAGCTTGAAAAAAAGAATGGACCTTCCTCCGTCCACCTTTTGAAGGGAAATGACGTTTTTTATGGTTTGTTAAGGTGTAAAAAGAGGAAGCACATAAAACACTATTCTCCATCAACAAAAGAAGCTAAATTTCAACTAACTAAACTCACTATTCTTAAAACCAAAAGAAATTTCACAAGAAATGGCGATTAAAAATTATGACTACAATAACTTTATGGAAATTAGTCGAGATACTTACCACATGAAATAGAATAACCTTGTTGTCTAAGCAATCGAAATTTAAGGACAGTATAGTAAATGTCTTCATCGTTGTCAAGGTTGAAGGAGTATTCAATGTTTAGGGTTTCATTAATTTCTCTATCGAAATAGTGAGACAAACCTAAACGTTGAATTGAATCAATCAAACTTAGCTTTTCAAAAGAATTTTCAATAATAGTCACAAACATAATTTGCACTTCTTCATGTAGCTTTTCAAGCTCTTTCTCCACCATGTTCTCCTCTTCATTATTTTTTGTTATGTCCTACAAAAATATGAGAGATATTGATCATTTATTAGGAAGGAAAAAGAAAAAAAAATTAAATGATTGTAGAAGTTTTTATATTTATATTATCCCTTATGAAAATTTTGGGAATATTGTTTGTATTATAAAAAAAAAGTTCATTAATATTTGTTTTTTTTTTCAATTGGTTGTCATGGTCTTTATCTGGATTAAGATCTCAAGATAGAGGCCTCACAATCTTTGAAAGATATATGTGAGCTACTCAATATAGTATCATAAGCCCATGAAGTGTAGGCGAGTATTCATTGGACCAAAAAATTCAGGGAGAGACAACATCTTAGCATGGTTGATATGTTTTGAAAACATGGTTAGAAAGTAGATAACTAGGAAAAAAGCTATGGTGGAAGCAATATTTTTTTAACTTGTAATGATTATTAAAAAGAAAAACTAAACTTATAATTTAACTTGAAATACATACTAAAAAAAACCAATTTATAAACTCTTTTTTTTTTGTTGTTGATTTCATCGAAATACAAAATGGAGAACCTATAACCTTTTGCTAAGAGTACATGCTTTAATTTTATACCAATTGAGTTATACGCATGTTGTTCTGTAACTTTCAAATTCATCGTAATGTTATCCTACTTGCTCCATGTAGCTTCAAACCATTTCTACAAAATTGTAAACTAAAATAAAAGGTTTGAAAATAAGGGTTCAAAATAGAATAAAATTGAAAGTTTAGACACCAAACTAGATTCTTTTTTTTTTTTTTGTTAAAATTCAAATTTGGTCCCTATGATTTGGAGGAAGTTAGTATTTAGTATCTATAGTTTTAGAAGTTATAATTTAGTCCTTATAGTTTGATAAATTAAATCTCCACGAAATGGGGACTATTAGGAGGATTTTATCAAGCTATAGGAACATTGAATTAACATTGAACTTTCTATAAATCATAGAAACAAAATTTACAATGTA
>NW_028325471.1:0-29774 GCF_027475165.1 Benincasa hispida
TCGAGAGACTCGCCAGGTGCTGGTAGATAGGTGGAGTTTTTCGCTTCTGTGGGTTCACATAAACAAAGATCGTCTTCCTCTGATATGAACCCCTTTCTCTATTTTTTATTGTATTCTGAGCATTCTGTTGTTGAGTTTAATATGCATAATTGTTAGTATATAATGTATATCATTTATATTCTGGTCACTATGAAATCGGGGCAATCTAAACCCGCTAATTGAACTCTCGATTTGAGATCCTTCAAGGAGTTCCCAAAACACTCAGGATTGAGGTCATGTCACGTATGGTCGTTTAGGTGAGATGCAAGTCTCTAGTATCAACAGCGTTATATACAGAGTCTAGTCATCTTATGGTCCTAGTCTTATACAAACTCTTTGTATAGGACACCCCTGCTCCACGTCTCCAAATGAATGGTTAGGATCAACCATCTGTAGTAGTTTACAACACTTGCAAACCTCTATAAAGTGGGTCGTATCCGTAGTGTCACCATGATCAGGTATCCCACCTTAATCTTTATACTACAGACCTATTTAGGTTATCACTTAAGGTATGATCACATATATCACACTTATTTAGGTTGTATATCACATATACATGCTTAAGTTCACATAAGATAACCAAGGAGCTTTGTTTATTGGATATGAGTAAATGCCAGTATTAAATAACACTTATTTTATTCATTGAACAATGTGTAGCTTTACAAAACAAAGAGACTCCGGGAAGGACACCAATCTCAACATAGGATCAATTCTTGGTGTTGATTTGTACTGTTCAAATTGACAAGAGATATTTTGATTATATATGATATAATCGGTATGATGTATGAGATACATCTAGCAGAGAATTGATGTAAATGAGATTTACATTAAGTAACATGGAAGAGAAAAAGAACTATGGTTTATATGTTTCATGAGATGAAATATTAAAACTATAGGTTATAAATATAGTATGATAAGTTGATTATCATTTATGTTTATAATAATATTAATTATTGGATAATTAATTCTTTTTCTTTTAAATAACCAAAGTAATGGGTGGTTATTGAATCATGGTAACCATGAGTTAAAAGGAAAATGGTTTTCCTATTTTGAAAAAGAAGTTTTACAAAATTTTCGTAAAAAGATTTTGAGTTTTCTTTTTGCATAAAAGAAACTCACAAAGTCATCAAGTAAATTCGAATTTACTAAACGACGGCTGGGCGAGCTAAACGATTTTGCAGTATTTCTAAACGATTGCATAGTTTTGCTAGACAATCGTTGACCCAAGGTAAACAATCGTGTAAAGTTTGTAGTCAACAGACCGAGCTAAACGATGAGCTAAACGATCGCATAGCTTTTTCAAGACGATCGCTTGGCTCTATTTAAACGATTGGGCATCGACCTATACGATAGATCTCTGCCATCTCCCACTTGCCCAGTCATTTATGCGATCGGTGTTTCCTCCTTCGTCTGCCTCATACCAAGTCTGAACAGAGCCCACCCTCTGGATTCTCACACCGATAATACCAAGGTAGCCTTATTGGTAGTGTCAAACTCAACTTGACACCCTCGAGATTTTCTAGAGGCCGTTCATGGTGCTGTGGAGGCCGTTCATGTTGTTGAGAAGTTCGTGACCGATGAGATCGTTGAGGACGAGCACGAAGTGTTCGTGCTGTGTTTGTTGCGGTTTTGTGGTCATGTAGATCGAGCGTTCGTGGTTGCGGTTGTTTCAATCTTAATGGAGTTTCGATAAATTCTTTTGACAAATTAATTTGTCGAAATGCAAGTTTGCAAAATCATTCTAGCCTATGCATTGTTGATTGATTAAGTTGCGCATATTAGGATCGCATGTTTGGGGTCTACACATTTTATGGCCAAACTCATGTATGCCCTAGTATAATCTTTCCCAATATATCATGCTACAAGATATGGTTTTCCGGCTTGTAGTATGTCTCAACAATTGAACACTTTCTTAATGCTTTTCAGTTTTCACTTGTATGTCACTAAGAAGGAAAAGTTTTAAACTAAATTAGGGTTGATTTAGATTTTTACCAAAATTGGCTAATTGGGCTATTAGATTTTCAAGTAGGTTGAGGGATTGACAGATTTAGTGTAATTAATTGGTGCCTAATGAAAGAAATTACATAGGAACTCTCTCTTACTCTAGAAATTAAATAGAGTCCTATCCTAGATTACATTTACCCTTTTATTTTAATTTCGCACATGGTATCTCTTCCACACAAAATCCCCCATTTATTGCTCTAGTTAAAAAATTAACTCAATGAAACCAATCACGCTTCTCTATGGATCAACTCAGACTTACCAATGTTGCTACATTTCAGTAGTGATAGGAATAGTTCGATGATTTACAAATTTTTCTTTTACTTCGGTTTGGAGTCAAATTAATGACATCGATTCCCGATCTGAACAAAATGGCACTGTTGTTGGGGAAGCCATTAACATTTCATTAGTTAATCTAATTAGAGTATTCTTTTGCTTTTGATTTGTTTTCCTTTTTGTGTCAGTGTTTTAAGCATGGACAGATATCATCAACAAGGAGAGGGACAATCGAATGGAGGATCTCGGCTTAGTGACGAGTTTTATGATCTTCGAGGTCAACTTGTTGAGTTAACTTCTTTGGTTAGTCAATTGGTTTGTATGTAACCCATAGCAGGTGCAAGCATGTAGGACTGATCACCCTAAGCAAGCATGCCCAAATTTGCAGTTGAGCCATATGCCGCGAGACTACTCCATGGAAGAACATCCTAGTTATATGGACGACGATTTCCAAGGGCCCATATGGGAGGTCCTATGACTATGGAAACCTAGGATGGGACCAATTCCACTATGATTCACCCCCTGCCACATCCGACACGATGATGCATGCTCACACCACTGACTCAGGTATGCGGTTAGAAGATGTGGTTAGACAACTTACTATTAACAATATTGTTTTTTAACAGAAGATGCGTGATCTCTAGACTGAGGTTAGAACTGATCTTCAGAGTTTGAGAGACTTAGTCACTCAATCTTTTGATTCAGTTGAGAGAGGATGCAAACCCCTGTTATACACGTCTTATGACAACATCGAGGCGTGCGACGATGAGGTAATCTATGTCGACATTAAGGATGAATTGGAGGATAGTATGCCATGTTTAGAACCAGTTTATGAGGACTATGGAGAATTTGAGCCAAAACCCGTTGATTTCCAGGAGATGGAGTTAGAGGTTTAAGAAACCTCGCCCTGTTCCACCGTTTGGTATATAGTATATTTTTTAGTTTTGTTCTTCTTGTTCTCACGAGTCAGTTGAGTCAATTGAGTCAGAGTCTTTATTTTATATTGAGTCGGTCCTTGAGTCTTTTATTTTATTTCCTTTTATAAATATGAAAAATTCAAATTTTGACATGTCTGGTTCTCTTCAAAAGATCAAAAGCCTTATAGGCTTACCAGGCTATATCGACTCATTTAAGAAGGGACCAGAGAAATAGGAGAATTTCTTTGTACCTTGACATCGAACAATCAACGTTAAAAATTTTCCCATTCTGGAGGGAGCCAGGTGATAAAATTTATTGTTTTTTATATTTTTTTTCTAGATCAAGTTTCTTTTTGTTGTTGTAGGGACGACCTAGAGGAGAGGAGCATCTTTTTTAGAAGCGCTTTTAGATGATTATGCCTATGCCCAGAATTCTAGAGGAGTTTTTTTGTTCCCTCTTTCCCCTTTTTCTTTTTGTCCTTAGCCTGAATTAAGGCATGAAATATACATTGAGGACAATGCATAGCTTTTAAGTTGGGGGTGGGAAAAGCATGCTTCGTGTGATTGATTCTGTCATGGTGGATGCTTATTTTTTTTTGCTCTATTTTTCGTCTTCTTTCGATGACAAATTGATGACACACTTAATGGGTTGCCTATTCTTAAAAAGGGCAATTTTCACAATTTTGAGCTTTTTATATGTTTTTTCATGAGATCCATGTAAAAACGAACCTACGTTGAAAATTTTTCGATTTTAAATTCCTTAAAGTCTTAGAAACGAATTATCTATCTTGGATTTTTGTTGTCACCTCAAAAGGTCCCCCTATTAGCTTGGGAGTAACTTTTAGTGCCTGAGAGAAAAACTAGATAGTTAAAGAACAAAGTGGCCAAGTGTGTGTAAAAAATAAAAGAGAAATATACTAGTTGCCTTTCTCTACTGAAAAAAATAATAATAATAGAAAATGAGGCATTAGTCGACGTGCATGCAAAAAAGAATATAGTGTGTGTTTTTGTGCATGGATAAAAGTGAAAAGAGTTACCTACATCATGTCTTGTTAGGGCCCATGAGAAAAGAGCGATTGGTTCTCGACGGTTAAGTATGAAAGCTAGCCCTCTAGGTAAAATAAATGCCTTTTATTTTTTGTGTGTGTGAGTTTTTGGGCTTTCCTTGATAGCATTACTCTTTGATTAGCAATATCAGTATGTCCCTAGCTGATGACTGAGCCAGAGTAGAGGGAAGATAAATTGGGAGGTGGATAAGACTTTTTCGAGCACTTTACGATTTACGAAAAAAAATTTCTTAGCTTTTCGTTTGTACATGGGTTTGATTGAAAAATAACCTTTTATAACAAATGTCAATTGAACGATTATTTGGTTTGATTTATTATGCGACCCTAAAGACTGTTGAGATTAGATACAAGATTTGATGAATAGAGTGAACGTGTTCTTATTAAATTCCATGACTGAATTTTATAACCTTGCCCAGAACAAGCAAGAATTAAGTTGGGGTTGTTATCAGGTTTTACATGTTTATTTTCCCTATTTTATAGGTACCGAGCAACTGGAAAGTAGAATTGGTGATTTGAAGCTAATTGGGGTTAAATTAAAGCAATTTGGACTTGATTTGAGCATTCAGGCTTCAAAGGATTAAGAAAGACCAAAATTCCCTTATTGGAGCATCAAAACGCTCAAAATTGCCTAACTTGACGCTCGTGCAATGCTTGAAGGCAGCAACTCGAAGTACAAGGGAGCATTGCAACACTGCCCACAGCGTCGCAACACTCGAAAGATCAACATCGCCCTGACCCTGCAAGACAGAAGCGTAGCGTTGCAATCCTGCTTTAGAGCGTCACGATGCTGCGAACTTTGACAGAAGTGGTGCTGAGCACGCGTGGAAGTGAGCGTTGTAACGCTGCCTCAATTTCTATAAATACTCTCTATGGCCCTATGTCAAAGGATATGTTGAATTTGGGAGACCAATTTGTTGGAGGCCAAATTAAACTCGACCCTTCATCCATTCCCTTCAATTTTCAGTATCTTTAGGTTAGTTTTGCTTTTTACTTTGGGTTGTAATCAATGGAAAGGTTTTGTATCTCGGTTTTGTCTATGAATTAAGAGGTAAATTCTATTTAATTGATTTAAGCAAGAGCCCTGTGTTTAATTTCTTGAAGGTTTTCTAATTAATTTAACTACAGTCTTTTGAATTATTTATTTGGTTGGATTCGTTTCAATCTTAATGGAGTTTCGATAAATTCTTCTGACAAATTAATTTGTTAAAATTCTTGTTTGCAAAATCTTTCTAGCCTATGCATCGTTGATTGATTAGGTTTCACTTATTAGGATCGCATGTTTAGGGTCTAGACTTTTTCTGGCCAAACTCATGTATGACCCAGTAGAATCTTTCCAAATAAATCATGCTACAAGATATGACTTTCTGGCTTGTAGTATGTCTCCACAATTGAACATTTTCTTAATGATTTTAAGTTTTAACTTATGTGTCGTTGAGAAGGAAAAGTTTTAAACTGAATTAGGGTTGATTTATATTTTTATCAAAATTGGCTAATTGGGCTATTAGATTTTCTATTAGGTTGAGGGATTGACAGATTCAGTGTAATTAATTGGTGTCTACTGAAAGAAATCACATAGAAACTCTCTCTTGCTCTAGAAATTAGATAGACTCCTATCCTATATTGCATTCTTTGATGCATTTACCGTTTTACTTTACATCAATTTCACACAAAACCCCTCATTTATCGCTCTAGTTAAAAAACTAACTCAACGAAACCAATTGTGCTTCTCTGTGGATCAACTCGGACTTACCACTGTTGCTATGTTTCACTAGTGGTAGGAATAGTTCGGTGATTTACAAATTTTTCTTTCTCTTCGGTATGAAGTCGAACTAATGACATCGATTCTCGACCCGAACAGTACCTTATCTAAAGGAACTCTTATTAAAGAGAACGTATGAGTGGAAGAAAGATTGTTCCAAATTCATTGTGATAGAAAAACAAGCATTCACAAATATACATACAAGTCATGCATCAAAGAATAAATTACGACATGCTTTTAACAAAAAGTACAAATAACCGAAAGACTCACCTTTGAAGAACCTTTCTTCGGTCTTTCTCTCGGTTTTATTAGGAACAACATCTCTCACTGTCGTTGTGATCACCTAGTCAATCGTCTACCAAATCTCGTTGTCGCTTCGCAAACGAACGGTCTTCTACATGAACAAGAAGCAAGAAGGACACCACCACTTAGTGAGCTTGGTATTCTCGGAGTGAGAATCCAGGAGGTGTGGGCTCTGTTGGATTTGGTAGAGGAGAGGAGGAAACTACGATTGTATTCAACGCCCAAGCAAGTGGGAGAGATTTTGAGTATCGTATAGACGGGTGCTTGATGGTTGAGAAAAAAGTGAACGATCGTTTAGGTAATTGGGTATGATCGTTTAGAGGATCGTTTAGAGAATCTCGCTCTCGTGCACGATCGTTTAATAAAAGCTATACGATCGTTTAGGTTGACTGCGTGTGTAGACGATCATTTAGGAAACATTGAGCTATCATGTAGGCTATCGTTAGCTATCTGATGGGTAGTGTACAACTTTGTGAAGCGATAATCCGATCTTTTGCAAAATGAAAACTATTTTCATTTTATCCTTCAGTTATGAAAACTTAATGTAATCTCCCACTTTCATGCACGGTTATGGAGAAAACCGATGCGTTGTTAATGCGATGAAATAATGGTGTAAACTGTGATGGTGGGGTGTATTCGTTGTGCATGCAAGCTTTCTTAGCAAGATCCAAGTATAAATCCTACTAAGTTGCCTGGTAAGCCCAGGGTCGAACACAGGGACTATGGAAACAGTATGTGATGGTAATTTCTGATCTCTTTGCGGTGACAAATAAAACAATGCATTGGTTGGTATGTTGTTTAAGATATAAAGTCTATGCGGAAAAATTGAGAAAAAAGTTAATAACACAAAAGGACAATGAGTATGCAAGGGAACGGGTTGAGAAGGGATTTAACTAACACTTCCTAAGATTGCATTCACATTATGCGATCATGCTACACACATACGACAGCAAGTCATCTCTCAATGCAGTTGCTATAACTCCTAGTTTTAGAATGCATGCGATGTATGCGATGATGTCTATAGGACTTATGTCTAAGCCTCTAGTCTTGTCTATGCGATGATGAATGACAAACACATACATAAGGCGACCACATACAACCATAACCTATTTCTAGGGTGTATGCGATGCATGTTAGCAAACAGAACTTATCTCTAAGTCTCTATCTCTTGCTTATGGGATCTAATCTTGCTTTCTCAAGTCTAGATTCTAACTAGCTCTCTCAAGTCTAGGTTCTTTCTTTAGACTCTCTCTCGAGTAGCTCTAAAGGGGTGATGGATGCAACATAAGACAAGATGATCGCATGCAATGAAGATCTTAGGTCATGCTAGCTAAGTACTTCTCAACCCATTCGAAAGTTTAGTTACTCATGTGTAATGTAAAGAGAGTGAACGGATGTAGAAATGCAGGTTTCATTCTATAAATGAAATCGAAATACAGAATGACAATGGGAAATAAAGATAAGAAGCCTGGTAGAAATTTCTTACTTCCCATATGAACGTTTACGTGGTAGACTTGATTTTACCAAAGATAATGAAAACGTGAATTCCCAACCATTTATGCATTGGAGAGACCGTTTCCTATTTTTTTACACTATTTTTCTCTACTCTGCTCAAAGAATATTCTTGCTTCCACAAGAGTCGGCCCTCTCTCTGTTTTCCATGCTCCCTCGCACTCTCTCGAGCTAACCAGGACAATCTTCCAACGTCTTCTCTCTTCTCTCGCCTCTGCCTTCTAAGTAAAAGAAAACTATGAACAAAGGCTAACTATCTTCTATATGGTGAACTCTCTATATGGCTCAACTGAAATAGAACCGAACCGAACTCCTTTAACGAAGGTGGCCTTCGGTATTTATAGAGCTTCTGGGTGAAGAGCTTTTTCTCTCAAATGATTGCTGATGGGATATCATTAATTCTCTGTCTGATGCGCCGAATAATTGTCATCGAAAAGTTGAGTGTACTTGCTACAGTGTGTTGTTAACGGCTTGTCAACTAAATTTGGATTCGACCGCCATCAGCTTTCTGTCCCATCGTGATTTATCAAGCTTTTTGAGCAGATCTTCCCGAATGCAGATGATCGCATAGCCTTGCAGTCGCAATCTCTTAATGCGCTTAGACACTAATTCCTTGGATTGCGATTCTACCTTGCGCCAACGCATTTTCCTACATAAAATACACAAGTTAGCTGCTTTAATGCAAATGACACATGCGATCGCAATGTTCTAAACTTAATGCTTTTGGACACGATTTTATATATTTTTACCGTCGCAATCCTCATTGTTTTATATTTTTGTGTTGTAATAACATGCATTTCTGCCCGTTATTACACCCCCAAATTTAAAACAATGCTTGTTCTCAAGCATAAAAGAAAGATTTTCTATAGAAAGTCGACCGCCTTCTTCTTTTCTAGATTTCTCAAGGTTGCCTTATTCAAATCCTATGTACCAAAATCTCCTTAATTTTTTTCCAGGTCCCTTCTTAAAGTATTTCTAAAATTTAGGGACCACAAGTTTAACCTTCAAAAATACTTTACTAATTTCCAAGGCATCGCATGATTTACTTCATAAAAAAAACTTTTTCAATTAGGTGTTTTCAAATGATTTTTATCCTTGTGTAGCTTAGATATTTATTTTTTTTCTATGACCTTGCGCTGATCCGAGTGCCTAGCCTTCGTTTTGGCTTGCCCACGGGTGTCATGCAGACATCCAACTACGAGCAAGGCGCTCTTTCTCAGTCTAAACTCATGCCCATTAGCCAGTGGACTTGCGATCATTTTATTTATGCATTGATCACGATTCCTACCTTCGTTTTGGCTTGCCCCCACGGTTGTCATGCGGACATCCAACTACGAGTAGGATCCGATCGCAACGTTATGATTTTTTTTGAACTGCCTAAAATAACAAGGTTGAAAATGAATACCGCACCCCCAAATTTAAATGCAGCAATGTCCTCATTGCTGTAAGATTGAAAGAATTCATGCGATGCTCTTAGGAGATTTCGTAAAAGTAAGATTGAAAGAAAGCTGGTGGACCAATAACTTCTAGAAATATTTCATGAATTGATTGTCCTAAAATTAAGTTGACTCTAGTGCATGTGATGAAAAATAGAGGCATGCGTTTCCTCATTGAAATCGTAATTGGCAAAGAAAAATAATGCAGTGACTTACTAAATTAATCAAAGTTTAATGATTGCGCCGACTAAAGAGGATGCGATGATAAAATTATCAAAGTTAAAATGATATGCGATAGTGCAAAATTTGGAATAAACAAAATCAAAGAAAGATACAATCCCCAAATTTGCTCTGTCGCCCGTATTATTTGTGATCGCATCCTTCTTTGCGGGGAGCCTATTTCTGCGATTTCAGTGGCTGAATAAACTAGTTGCTTCTTTCGTGTAACTCCTCTACAATCGTTCACCACGATCGTTGCAGAAAAAAAACATTAAGAAGTTAAAAAATATAATCGACCGAGTTACCAAAATCGTTTACCACGATCGCAGCGATTTTTTTTTTTTTTTTTGAAATGCAAAGAGTAAAAAGAATGTAAAAATGATCGGATATAAAGAGGTAGAATTGAGTTCATGAAGATTTCAAAGGACACTTCAAAAAGATTGCATCCCTGATAAATTTGAATCGCATATCAATCATAGGGACTGCTTATTCCTTTCAGTATGGGCTTTTTACGTCCAATGAGACTTTCTATTCTTTTCTCAATCTTCGGGGATCTTGGTTGCCTTAATCTAGATCTTTTTCCCGTTAACGTTTATCATGATTTCTCCCTTGTGTATATCAATTTGAGCATGACCGGTTGATAGGAATGGTTGTACCAATATGATGAGCGCATCTTTGTCTGCATTATGATCCAAAATGATGAAGTCTACTAGTAAAATGAATTTTTCAATCTAGACCGTGACGTCCTTCAATTCTCCCTCGGGGTGTACTCGGGATCTGCTGCAAGCAGGAAAGTCTCCGTCGTGGGCGTTAGGTTTCCCACTTTCAATCGTTTGAAAATTGATAGCGACATAAAGTTTATACTCGCCCCAAGATTGCATAGTGCTTGACCAATGTAGATCCCTCCAATTGAGTAGGGTATCGTGAAGCTTCCTGGGTGGCACATTTTTTATGGGATCATAGTATTTAACCTTTGCGTTACTGCCACTGTAGCGATTTTCTTCTTCGTTAGAAAGTTCTCTCAATCTGTAGCTTTCACCATGATGCACCGGCTCTATGCGGCCACCTTCTTGAGCAGATCTTCGCAAACGCATATGATCGCATAGCGTTGCGGTCACAATCTCTTAATGCACTCGAACATTAAATTCCTTGGATCGCAATTCTGCCTTGCACCAATGCATTTTCCTACACAAAATACACAAGTTAGATACTTTAATGTGAAGGACGCATGCGACCGCAATGTTCTAAACTTAATGCTTTTGGACATGATTTTATATATTTTTACCGTCACAATCCTACATTGTTTTATATCTTTGCATTGTAATAATGTGCATTTCTACCCGTTATCAAAAACCACCAACAATTATCTCATAATTGTTTATTTATAAATAAATATAATAACTAATTTATCATATTATATTTCTAACCTATAGTTTTAATATCACATCATATGCAACATTTAAACCATAGTCTTTTTCTCCTTCACTAGATATAAGTCATATTTATATCCTTTTCCTTCAATTAATGTATCTTATACATCATATCAACTATATCATATATAATTGACTAGTTTAATCATATCATATATAGTCAAACTCCATCTTGTCAAATTGAACACTTCAAACTGACCCAGAAACTAATTCTCAACTTGAATCCATTGAGCTACCAAGGGGACCTTATGAACCTATGGCTTGAAGCTCCAACGGTACGTGAATAGCTAACTAAACTCTTTAGCCATGAGATACACCATTCGTTAACTGCCAGGCATTCCACTAAAGACCGATAGCTGCACTCTTATCACCACAGATATATTTTCGTGTCCATCAGATATAACCAGTCAACAGTACAATAACCCTTCAAAGATGCTTGTAAGACAGTAAGGCCAATTGATCGTTTTACCGCTGTAGTTACATCTAACTCTTTAAGTACCACTGATCCCTCTAATGAACAATACAACATAGTCCTACTATGTGTGGACACATTTCGAGCCATGAGAAGGTGTGTGGCGCCACATTGTTCAAGCCCCGGAATCAACCTCAAAGTGGTACGTTTGAGTCGAGGATCTGGCCACTCACACCCATGAAAATCAAAGGACCGCCCTCAAAGGATTTGAAGTCTGTATCATGACGACGTTATATAACGAGACTATAACACTTCGTGGTCCGGTCTTATATAAACTTCTTTATATAAGATGCCCCCGCTCGCATGTCTCCATATGAATGATCAGGATCAGACCATTTGTAGTAAGTCACAACACTACAGGCCAATTTGGTTACCATTTAAGGCATGATCCACCTGTATGTCTTCACATACGTGCTTAAGTTACAATGATAATCAGGGATCTTAGTTTATTGGTTTGTGGTAAAGCAAATAAAACATCCCATGTTTCATAGAAAATAGTGAAGAAAATATCATATATTATTACATCACAAGCGTTTGTTTAATACAATGTTTACAAACTACAGGACCCAATGAGAGTTTAGGGCATCATCCCCAACAATCCCTCACTTGTCCTAAAGGGAGTGGGGTGTAAAATACAACTAGTACAAAACAATAAACTAGGCCACTAAGGCCCAGTACAAAAATCTCCCACTTGCCCTTGTCCAACTATAGGCGGTTCCATAGACCTATGCTCTAAAGGTGACCCTAAAAAACTGTAGCTGTGAGAACCTTTGTAAACGGGTCAGCAACATCATGCTCTGAAGTGATCTTCGTGACTATCACGTCCCCTCAATGTACTATCTTGCGGATGAGATGATACTTTGGCTCTATATGTTTGCCGCACTTGTGACTCCTTGGCTCCCTCGAGTTCGCTACAGCACCAATATTGTCATAATAGAGGGTGATGGGCCTAGCGACGTCTGGAATAACTTCCAGATCAGTCGGGAACTTCCTTAGCCAAATGGCCTCCTTAGTAGCTTCACAAGCCGCAACATACTTGGCCTCCATCGTGGAGTCGACGATGCACCCCTACTTAGTGCTTCATCACACTACTGCTCCTCCGTTAAGAGTCCACACTAACCCTGAATTGGATTTCCGAGAATATTTATCAGTCTGAAAGTGAGAGTTCATGTATCCAGTAAGGATCAAATCCTTTGTTCCATACACGAGCATGTAGTCCCTCATTCTCCGAAGATACTTAAGGATGTTCTTGATTGTGGTTCAATGACCCTGTCCTGGATTAGACTGATACCTGACTATCCCCGAAGCGTAGTAGATTTCTGGTTTAGTACAAAACATTGCATACATCAAACTACCAACGGAAGATGCATATGGGACCTATCTCATCTTCTCAATTTTTTGAGGTGTCTTAGGACACATTTCCTTAAACAATGTAACTCCATGCCTGAAAGGTAGTAGGTCCCTTTAGGAGTTCTTCATTGAGTACTTGAGCAACATTTTGTCAATGTACGATGCTTGAGACAGTGGTAGTTGATTCTTTTGATTCCGAAAGATCTGAATACACGGAACAAATTGTGCCTCTCCCAAATCTTTCATTTGGAATTGGTTGCTAGCCAGTTCTTAACTACAGTCAGTAGATGTCCATCATTCCCAATGAGTAGGATATCGTTCAAATACAACACTGGGAAAACTATTGAACTGTTGATGATTTTCTTGTAGACACAAGGCTCATCAACGTTTTGGTCAAAGTCGTACGATTTGATCGCAGTATCAAACTGAATGTTCCAAGATCGAGACACCTGTTTCAACCTATAAATGGAACGATTCAGTTTCTCTTGACCTTGGGCTATGAATTCCTCAGGCTGCACCATTGGGTATGATTCCTTAAACTCTCGTGTCCTGTAGTTTGTAAACACAGTTTTGAACGAACGCTTGTGATATATAATATATGATATTTTCTTCACTACTTGTCTTTGAACATTGGATATTTTATTTGCTTTACCACAAACCAATAAACTAAAATCCATGGTTGTCATTATGTAACTTAAGCATGTTCGTGGAGACAGACAAGTGGATCATGTCTTAAGTGATAACAAAAATAGTCCGTAGTATATGGATATAAGAGGGCAACCTTATCTTGGTAACGCTATAGGTGCGGCCCGCTTTATAGAATAGTTACAAATGTTGTGACTTGCTATAGACGGTCTGATCCTGATCATTCATGTAGGGACATGCGAGCATGAGAGTCCTATAGAAAAAGTTTGTATAAGATCTAACCACGTAGTGTTAATGTCTCGTTATATAATGCCATTCATGACGGATACTTTACTTGACTAGGATGACCATAGGTAACATGACCTGAATCTTGAGTGAGTTGCGAACTTCTACCTTTGAGGGTGGTCCTTTGATTTGTATGGGTGCAAGTGGCCTAATCACCGACTCAAACCTACCACTTTAGGGATTCATCTGATTTGGGAGCTAGGAACTCAGCTACACAAGATGGAATTCACCCCTTCCCTGAAGTAGAGATAAGTAGATAGATTGCTCCCTTAACGGCTGATCCTAGAGCTTGAACGATATAGTGCCACACACCTTCGCTTGGCTCGAGAGGTGTCCACACGTAGTAGGACTATGTTATATTGTTCATTAGAGGGATCAGTGGTACTTAAGGAGTTAGATGTAACTACAAGGGAAAAACGGTAAGTTGGCCTAGCTGTACTTACGAGCATCTGTGAAAGGTTATCGTACTGTTGATTGGTTATATCTAGTGAACAAAGAAATATATGTATGGTAAGAAGAGTTCGACTGTCGGTCTTTAGTGGAATGCCTGGTAGTTAATGGTGGTGGATCTCGTGGCTAAAGAATTTAGTCAGCTATTCACATACGGTTAGAGCTACGAGTCGTAGGTCAATAAGGTCACCTTGGTAACTCAATGGATTCAAGTCGAGAATCAGTTTTTGGGTTAGTTTGAAATGTTCAAATTGACAAGAGGGAGTTCAATTATATATGATATGATTGACTTTATTTATGAGATACATTATTTGGAAGGAAATATATATAAATATGATTTATAACTAATGGAGGAGAAAATACTATGGTTTATATGTGATATTAAACTATAGGTTAATGAATATAATATGATTATATTTATTATTTTAATTGGACAATTATAGGATAATTGTGTTGTGTTTTCTCCATAACCATGTGTTAGTGGGAGGTTTCATTGAAATTTTGTAACTAAAGAATAAAATGAAAATCGTTTTCATTTTGCAAATATATCGGTCATTCGCTCAAAAAAAGTGTATACTGACTATCGCTTAGCAAACCGAGAGACTACACGATAGCTCAACGTTGTTGCACAATCTTATACACACGCGCCTCTTTCTAAACGATCGTAATACATTTTTATAAATGATTGTCTAGCGCCCGAGCAATTATCTCTTCCTATTTACTACACAATCGTGTATCTTCTTCTAAACAATTAACTATTATCTATACGATAGGCCCTGCCTTCTCCCACTTGCTTCGCGGCTTTGTTGTCATCTAAACGATCATTTAGCATCTGTATGTTTTCATCTTGTGCGCTAAATGATTGTATACTTGACGAGCGTTTACTAAACGATGAGGAGCTTCGCCCGGCGGTTCAAGACCCAATTTGCCTGTGAACTGGTTTGCTCAAAGGCAAATTTAATAGACAGATTTTGTTTTTCTGGTTTTTGAGGCGGTTCATCCTGGTCCATTAATTTTTTGTGAATGTACATAGGATGTATGTTTATTTATATGTCATATGGTATGCCATATAGAAGAAATTCCACCTTAGGTTATGCATTGGTCATGCATCATCTCTTTTTTATAAGTTTTATAATTTAGAGCAGCATGATTTGAATTACGTAACAACATGCTCATGCATCATATAATATAAGAGTTATATTTATACATGCATAAAGCATTAACATGCATCATCTTTATATTATAATTGTTATAGTATAAGGGTGTATGGAGCATGTTTGTTTGGTTCGTTACTTGTATATAAAAGTTATGTATAGTAATGAACGGACATTGCATGAAGTATGACACATAGGTTACATTTATAAGCGTTATAAATACCTCATTGTGTGCCAATGTGGTTTTAGTTGTTTCTCTTATAATGGTTATGAGGAAATTAGAACTAAAATCAATAAGAAAGACATGCATGTCAACTTAGGTTTAAATCATGGTTTTACAATTGTTTTAAAACTTTGATGAGATAGACCTAAGATCATGGTTTTAATATGATTAGCAACCTTAGGCTTTAATCTTTTAATCAGCTTAATAAGATTAAATTGACTAATAAAAGGTTAAAGTCTATAAGGGACCTTTTTTTCTAAGGCGGGTTCTGTCTAGGCTGGGATATTTAAGGTGACGGAAACGGAACACCCCTACCTAGGAATCTATTTGGAAAGGTAAATTAGATAGATTTGATGCATGCATGCAAGGTTAAGGACAACTCATTAAAGAGTTTAATGTGACTACTTGAACTTGTTTCATTTTAAAGACAAAAGTTGTTTTTGAGCAGTTTAAAAATGACTTAGACTAAAATTAGTAGCCGAATTGTCTAGGTTAATGAACCCTTAGGTAGAACATTCATTGGGAGGTACTTGGGGCATCTGATGCTTCATTGAAATCTTTCGTGTTTCTCCCATTATTATCTACACCGTGAGATATATCAAGGTGGATGGAGAGAATGTTCATAGTAAGTGGGAGCGGGACGCGCGACAACATATCCCACGATCTCTCTCGTTAGGTTGAATAAAGTTTATATGCATCGCCTTAAGGCACCCTGGGAGTGTCCCCCTATAGGATGGAAATTTTGCACGTTTCTTTATTTGATCCCCTGTATAGGATAAGGTTACTTAGTCTCTTTTCCTAATCTGATTTTTCCCTACGATGGGTGCATTAGGGTAAGACTCTGAGGCTGAAAAAAATGGGCTACACTTACGCGGAATTGTCAAGGGTTAACAGTTCTGGACCGAACAAATGGTGGCTAATAGGTTCAGTTCCAAGAGTTGGTTCTGCCTAATGGTTGAGAATATCTCATCCCAATGAAGGGTCATATGATAACCACACTTATGATGTTTGTCCCACCTCACTAGGGCATCATTGCGAAATTGAAGTATTATCACTTAGGGTAGTTAATAACTATTTTTCTAAAACTAATTGGTGTTAAAATGTGGTTTGAGCAAAGACTTATAAAAGTTTGTTTGTTTTTCAGCAATGGTTTTAAAATGGTTACAACCATAATTTTTTTGCCAAGCGCCATTAAGTTAACTGGCGACAATTACGCTAGTTAGAAACAAATGATCACGACTATACTAATCATCGAGGATCATATGTTCACCCTTACGGAGGAGCGTCCTCCTATTCCAGCTTCTAACGCCGCTCGAAATGTTCAGGAGGTGTACGAGCATTGGATACGGGCGAAAGAGAAGGCCCGAGTCTATATCTTGGCCAGTCTTAGTGACGTGTTGGCCAAGAAGCATAAGCCCATGGTCTCAGCGCATGAGATCATGGAGTCCTTGTGGGGGGATTTTCAGACAATCGTCTGGACAACTCAAGCATGAGGCTTTAAAATACATCTTCAATTCTAAAATGGAAGAAGGCACCAATGTTTGTGAACACTTGCTTAACATGATGATCCACTTTAATGTGGCGGAGATAAATGGGTCTAGGATCGATGAGGGCAGTCAGGTTAGCATAATCCTACATTCGTTGCCGGAAAGCTTCCTCCACTTTGTTGACAATGTGATTCTTAACAAAGTAGAATATACCCTTACAACTCTCCCCAACGAGTTGCAGACCTATCAATCTTTACTAAAGAGTAAGGAGAAGAAGAGAGGTGAGGCAAATGTTGCCTTATCTTCATAGACGTTCCATCAAGATTCGACCTTAGGGACGAAGTCTGCACCTTCTATTTCTAACACTGAAAAGTGACAGAAGAAGAAGGGTGGTAAGAGGAAGGGGAAGGCGTGCTAACCCGCCACCTTTCGCTCAGTGGAATAGGCGTCCAGCTCTGGTTGACAAGGAAAAGTGTTTCCACTGCAACTAGGACGAATACTGGAAGAGGAATTGTTCTAGCTGGCTGAAGGAAAAAAAGGTGGTCAAGGCTAAGGCCATGGCGAACAAAGGCAAATATGGTTTACTGGTGTTAGAAATTTGTTTAGTGGAGAATGATGATTTTGCCTAGATTATTGATTCGGACGCCACTAATCATGTTTGTTCTTCTTTTCAGGGGATTAGATCCTAACGGCAATTGGAAGCTGGTGAGATGACGATGCAAGTAGGCACCGAGCACATCGTCTCAGCTGTTGTAGTGGAAGGAATCCATTAGACTTTACCATTCTGTTTCTTCTCTCTGCTATACCATTCTGCTGCGGTGTACACGGTGCTGAGAGTTGGGAAAGGATTTCATATTCCATAAAAAATTACCACGAATTGAGTGCTTAAATTGTGCTCTAATACCAATTTTTGGAGTTAGCATACAATTAGTGGAAGGAAACAAAATCATTAAGTACTATAATTCATTAATTTTAGCATTTAAGAAAGCATGTTCATAACAAAAAATAGGGTTTGATATACCTTTGAAGATCTTCTATTCAACTTTGAATTTAGCTTATTTTTTAATCCAAAAGTGTTGTAGACCAGTAATTGATCTTCTTTACTATTCTCTTTGATCTTAGATTGGATTGTTGGATCTAAAATGAGCTAGTGTTTAGGAAATTTCTAGAGAAAAAAGTCTGGTTTTTAGCTTGAAGTGTGAAGAACACTTGTTCAGCACTTCAACTCTAAAAGTCCAAACTACATGGCTGAAATTTCAGCCATTCCAATTGGTTTTATTCACTCTTATCATGCAATCATATTGCCTGGAGGTGACACCACATATTTGCCAATTTTGAGTACGAATTAAGTGTTGTATGTGGAAAAAACTCACTAAAAATGGAATTTGATTTAAAAATAAAATTTTCATTTTTCATTTTAAAAATCAATATTCTAATTTTTAATTTAAATTTCTACAACATAAATTAAAAAAAATAATTTTATTATTTTTTAAATAAAATTGATTCAAATGATTCATTTTAAATAAAATTTATTTAATTAAATAACAATTTAATTAATTAAAATAATTTAATATCCAATATTAAATTAATAAAACATCAATTCCACTATCATGAATCCCTATTCAAGTAATTAGTATTTAAAATCAAATTTAAATATTATCCAATTCTCTAATTTCGTTTAATTCGACAATTAAAAGTGTAATTATATCATATATAATTACTAATTCCCTTAATTTGAATTTGAATATTTCAATCTAAGGTTTAATCCGTTTGTGGGCTAGTAGGGGACCAAATCGACCTACAAATCATGGCTCCAACGATGAAGATTAACCAATTAAACTCTTTAACCTAATTAACCAACATTCGTTAACTACCGGGTCACTCCACTAAAGCCCAGTAGTTGCACTCCCCTTACTGTTGATATAATTGTGTTTACTCGATATAACAATAATCAGTAAGTCAACCCTTCATAGTTTGTTCGTAATAACAACTGGGTCATAGGTTGTTTTATCCCCGAGATTACATCTTGTTCCTTAAGTCCCACTAATCCTCTAATGAACAATTGGTTTGTGATCCAATCACTAAACCGAGTCCCTCTCAAGCTAATGAAAGGGTAGGGCCCTTTGTTCAACACCCGAAGTCAGCACATAAGGAAACAACCTCTCTACTATCCCTAAAAGCGGGTAGGAGCGAATGCCATCTTGCACCTGTTGGGGTTGATGCCTTAAAGTCTCGTGTCCTGTAGTTTGTAAACAATTTGTATGAACGCTTATGTTGTATAATATATGATTTTTACTTCACATCTTGGTTTTTGCTCAATTTTATTTTTTATTTGCTTTATCACAAACCAATAAACATAAAATCCCTGATTATCAGTATGTAACCTAAGCATGTATGTGGTGACATACAAGTGGATCATGTATTTAGTGATAACCAAAATGCTCTGTAGTATATGGATATAGGAGGGAAACCTTATCCTGGTAATGCTACGGATGCGGTCCGTTTTGTGGAATGGTCACAAGTGTTGTGCCCTATCACAGATGGTCTGATCCTGATCATTCGTGTAAGGGACATGCGAGCGAGGGCGTCTTATACAAAGAGTTTGTATAGGACCTGACCACGAAGTGTTAACGTCTCGTTATATAACACCATTCATGACAGAGACTTCATTTCACTAGGATGACCATAGGTAACATGATCTTAGTCCTGAATGAGTTGGGAACTCCTGTCATTGAGGGCGGTCCTTTGATTTCTACAGGTGTGAGTGGCCAGGTCGCCGATTCAAACCTACCATTCTGGGGATTCGTCTGATTTGGGAGCTGGGAACCCAGCTACACAAGATGGAATTCACTTCTTCCCCGAAACAGGGGTAAGTAGATAGATAGCTTTCTTAAGGGCTTATTCCAGGGCTTGAACGATGTGGTGCCACACACCATCTCTTGGCCCGAGAGGTGTTGACGCATAGTTGGACTATGTTGTATTGTTCATTAGAGGAATCAGTAGTACTTAAGGAGTGAGATGTAACTATAGGGGCAAAACGGTAAATTGGCCGAGTTGTACTTACGAGCATCTGTGAAGGGTCAGTGTACTCATGATTGGTTATATCCGATGGACATAGAAATATATATGTGGTAAGAAGATTTCAACTATTGGTCTTTAGTGGAATGCCTGATAGTTAATGGATGGTAGATCTTGTGGCTAAAGAGTTTAGTCAGCTATTCATGGACCGTTGGAGCTTCGGACCATAGGTCCATTAGGTCCCCTAGGTAGGTTGGATAAAGTTGAGAATCAGTGCTTCAGTCAGTTTGAAATGTTTAAATTGACAAGAGGGAGTTCGATTATATATGATATAATTGAATTGGTTGATTATCATATACGATATAATTGACTAAATGTATGAGATATATTATTTTAAAGGAATTTAGATATAAATATGATTTATATCATGTGGAGGAGAAATTACTATAGTAGATATGTAATATCAAACTATAGGGTAAGAATATAATATGATTATATTCATTAATTGTTAAATTGGTTAATTATATGACAATTGGCCTATTACTTCTCTCGGACGTGCATTAGTGGGAGAATCCAAAATCGATTATTGTAACGGAAGAATAAAATAAAAAAAATTTCATTTTGCAAAAGTTTGAAAAATTCACATCGGTGTGGAAACGTAAATGATTGCATAGTCGAGAGCCTATACGATAGAGTTTTATCGTTTAAACGATCGCACACCTCGTGCCTAAACAGCCGCACGTCCGTCCCTAAATGATCGCTTAGCTTTCTTAAACGATCGCATTACGTGTCGAGTTTTCCAAATGATCGTCTACCTTTTACTAAACGATCGCTTAGTAAAACCTACATGATCGTCTAGCTTCTTCTAAATGATAAGCACACTATTATACGATAGCTTCTTTTCTCTCCCACTTGCTTATCGTCTACACGATTTGTTCTTTCTCTAATCTCTACCAAATTCACCAAAGACCACGCTTTGGATTCTCACTCTGAGAATATCAAGGGCTTCATTTTGGTAATGTCATCCCCGCTACTATTCACTTGTTAGTGACAGTTCTTATTGCTGCCATTTGTGTAGACGATCGTGCTGCTACAGCCGACTTGTTTGTTGGGTGATAGAGTACGAGTGGAGGTTCTTGCGCTACGTCTGAGTTCAAATCTTGAAGAGGGTCTTCAACTAGTATGAGAACTCTTTCCCTTGTGTTTTACTGCTCAAAGCATGTCGTTAATTAGTGTAAATTGCATAACTGTTTGATAGAATGTGTGTGTGGTAATTTTGGTCACAATGAAGTCAGAAAGATTCGAACGAGCTTATGGATGCTTTTCGTTAGAGATCCTTCAGCACTCTATGTCCCCAGCTATCTACCCAGTCTTATCTCTGAAATGGGAGGCTTATTGAGCCAGTAGTGTTAAGCCAACCCTCACCCATGAAAATCTAAGGGTAATCCCGAATAAACATGAGTTCATAGTTAGCTCAGTATTAAGGTCAAGTTACCTAGGTCATCGCTTCGAAATAGTCAGTCTTAAACAATAAAGAGCATTATAAAGTAAGAGTGGCTTTATTTCTTGGTCCGATGTTATACAAACGCTTTGCATAGGACGACTCCACTCACATGTTTCCACATAAATGAATTAGATCACTTCGTTTCTAGCACTTTACAACAACTGTAACATCTACAAAGTGGCTGCATTCGATAGTGTCTCCAGAACAAGGTACCCAGCCTTATTCGTATACTATAGACCATTTTGGTTATTTACTCAATCTTGATCCACTCTTATGTCTCTACATAAAGTTCAAATACACATGTGATAGCCATGGATTTTAGTTTATTGGATTTAAGTTATTTCTAAAATGAAATGAGTAATTCATGCTTTCAATAACAACTTTATTGAATCAGACATCAATAACATCTATATTGATTAACAAAATAAGTTTATTGTTTACAAACCATGAGTTTTAGGATATAAAACTCAGCAGGAACCACAGGGCTTCTATTAGTGAAAGCTGCTAGCACAAGTACATACATTTGAGTTTGTTTGGAGCTTTTTTAGGAGTGACTGAATCACTTTTATCAGTTTCAAATATGTTTTTAATATTCAAAATCAACTTTAATGATTAAAAATTGCATTTAAAAGTATGAAATTAAATATAAAGTTAATTTTTAATAGTTAAAACACATATTTGTGATTGTGCATTTATTTTCTTTCATTTCAACCGACAATGCAACGCTTCCTCCCATCATCAATGCGTTCGAAGTATATTATGTGAAAGACATAATAGAGTTGATAACAAATCAAGGAGATAGTATGCTTCTCTAAATGCACTCTTTGAGTTTATTGAAAGATAAAGAATACTAATGTAATTTTGCTTTAAATCATTAATGAATGCAATTACCAATATCGAGTCAAACTCATGGGATAAAGAGGGATTTGCAAGAAGATCCATGTGTGTCAATGGAATACCTTCCTTGAAGTGGATTGAGTTGTAGGAATGCAACTACTTCAAGAATCATTTACTTGTAAGTGGTAAGTCTTTTATGAAGCTCACGTCTTTTATGAAACTTATGGGATAAGAGTCTTGTATGGGATAAAGTGTTGACACGTGGAATTTCAAAGACAATTGAGTTCGTCATCATCTCCCCATTGTTAAGAAGATATCGCATCTGTAGAAGCCAATATAATTTTTTTATTAATGAAAAAGACATAATTAGTAGGACTTTGTTTACCTTTTAGGTGGGACACGACTTCATTTGCTTTACTAATCTCTTAGTTTGCTTTACTATTTTTCTTTTATGGTATGAGTTAGTTTACTTGGGTGTGAGCGAAAACTTGATGCAACATTCAGTTCTTTCATATGTTTTCCTTGTCTGCAAGAGAGGTATATTTTGAATTTTGATTCAATTTATACTCGTGCATAGCGTTCGGTGTAAGATTTAATTCTATTTCACATTATATTTCTCATTCCTAAACATGCAAGTTAAATATATAAATTGATTATTCTTGGCACTTGATGTCTTGTCGGCTTGCTTTGTCGAGAAATATTAGTTGGTTTTGTATATGATAGAAGTTTCTTTGTGCTTTTTAGATGCCATCAGATTTCTTTTCCAGAACTGAGTTTTAAGGTCTTGTTATTCTGCTAGCTTTAAAATGTTGTCATGTTATTTTGTTACTATGAAACCTTTGCCTCTGAAAGAATCTAAGGACATTTTGAGATTGATGCACCATACATACAGGAATCAAGGATTCCACTTGTTTGTGAGCTTCTTTGAAATATATGGAGGAAAGTTATCTGACCTCAGATAAAAAGTAAGTTATTGTTATTCTACCATTCAATAGCAATTTCTAAGCTCGTTTAGCTAAAGATTTTCTGCTGTAGAAAACATTGCACGAGAGAGGACGGTAAGCAACAAATTTACATTGTGGGTTTGCAAGAGTGTAAAGTATCTAATGTGGAGACCACCGGAGAGATCATTGAAAAAGGAAATGCCACGAGAAGTACTGGGACAACTAGTGAAAATGAAGAATCCTCTCGTTCTCATGCCATTTTAGAGCTCTATTGATCCATGTAATTTAAATAATTTATCATTTTCTTTGTTGTGAATAAGTTAATTTTTGTGTTTGTTGAAAGTTGAGTTGTATATAAAAAAAAATTAAGATTTTTTTTTTATACATATACGAGTAAAAGAGAAATATTATTGTTTATCTTTTTTAAAAAATGAGATCATTGATTTGCATATGTGCAAGCAAAAAAAAATGTATATATTTTTTATTTATTAAAAAACAGAACGATTACAAACATTTAATATCGGAAAATTACTGACAAAAAGTAGGTGAAACCGACAATGGAGATGATATTCAATGTCAATTGAAAATAGTATTCAACGGTTCAAAACTAATATTGAAGATACCTGACATTGAAATTTTGGTCATTTATAATGTCGATTTAAAACTGATATTAAAGATAACCAACATTGAAAACCTTTTATAACATGATGTTCAATGTCGGTTTTCAACCAATATTGTATCCCTATAATGTTAGTTTTAAAGTGATATTAAAGCCCAATTTTGTAGTAATGAAAGCACATTATAAAGCCTTCATGACTTATCAGAAAAGCATATCAACTCTGTACCAAAATAGTTATTTACAACGGTAGGTTACTCTGGATAAGGAATGTCCCCCGTGGTAGTAAACCAAATAACAAAGTCATACATGCTCGCAGAATTGTCTCAAGGCTAAACATAGTTGCACACTACAACCCCAGGTTCCTCTAGACTTCTTGGTATACTCTAGCCACACCTGATCCCAGTAGCCCCCTGATTGCTTATATGACCATACAGGTGCAAGTTCCTATGGACTTTTCATTATACTCTTGCCACATCTGATCCCCGGTAGTCCTTTGATCGCCTGGGCAGTGATACTAGATCACATTCAAATAGCATGGGAAAAATAACGATCTCTTGGGCACAAGAATTAGTAGTTTAAAACCACTTTTCTCAAATCATTCAACATCATCTATTCCACCATCAAGTGGTTGTCATACAAAACCAACAAATCATAGTGAAGTAAAATAAGGTTCTAAATAATATTTTAATAATTCCAATTCATATAAAATCGTATAAGAAATCATGATTCAAATCATTTTTGAAAAAATATTCAAGTAAAAGAGATCATGCCAACATACTTCACAAATCATAGCATACTATCATACTTATATGTTTTTCATATCAAAATACTTAAAATAAAACCACTGACTTTCAATCAGCTCTCCTCGGATTTCTGGTTCCTCCGACTCTCATTTGTCCTGAAATTATATTAAGAATCCATTGATTATCCTCCACATGACCATAATCCAATTAAATATAACCAATTTCACTTAAACTTTTCCCAAAATCCTAATTTGGTCCTTTACAATTTAGAATTTACTTTGCAATTTGGTCCTTTAATTACATTAAAATTAACTTAAGATCCCTAAAATCAATCTACAATAAGAACTAATTCCACATAACTTTTTCTTAAGCCTTAGTCCTAATCATTTTAGGGTTTTTCTTTCAATTTAACCATAATTTTTACTCAATATAAATTAAGTCCTTTTAATTACTTAAATTATCTAAATGTTCCCAAATTAACCTTATTTAAACTCAATGTATCATAATGATACCAATTAGAACTTTAATCAAGCTTTGAGTACACTTAAGTTTTCCCCAAACCCTTATGTCATCCAATTTTAGGATTTCACCTTACACTTTAATCCTTAAATTATCTTAAAATTAACTTAGATTCCAAATTAATTCAATCCCAAAGTCAATACATCTTATTGATATCTATTAGGACATAAATTAAGGTTAGGAACAACTTAGTTAATCTTAATTTTGTCCAATTTTGCCTAATTTTTCTATTGACCCTAATTAGCCCCTTAATCAATTTCAAAATTGACTTAGGATCCCAATCACTTCTAATTTAAGGTTTGAAGCATCATAATAATACCAATTGGACCCCTAACTATGTTTAAGAATGTCTCAATTAAGCTAAAATTAAATTTCCCTCTTTTGAGGATGGACAATAGATGATAGGCAAGAATTATCGTCAACCTCCAGCCCAGAATTTTCAAGATTCGACCTTTATTTTTCTAGTTAGTGCTTCATACTTAAATTCATCATTTTCTGGCCATTGAAAGCTTAATTAGCCTATGAAAATCTTCTACCCATCACTAGATTTAGTTTACCTCAAAGTATGAAAACCTTCTACATTCGGCCAATCACTCCATGGTACCCCTATTTTTCCTACAAAAAGTTACAGAATTTTCAAAGTTTAAATTCCTCAATTCTAGCCAATAACAATCAAATAAAGTATTACAGAACTCTAGGGGCCTTAGAAGTACCTTACCTTAGATTTTGGAGCTTCGAATCAACCTACAAGTCAATGAATTTGTTAAAAACCGAGAGCCCCTATTTGGCTGATTTTCGCAGACACTATTTTTCTTTGTTTTCCTTACTTTTTTGGCCAAATTTCTTCAATCAAAACACTCCTTGACTTCCCTCTCATCTCCCTCGATATTTTAGTTTCGGTTTACCAAATTTTCCTCTCCAAAAAACTCTTAATTCTATTATTTTCTTCTTCCCATTTTTAAAGCCGGTTCAACTTAAAATATAAAGTTCAGTCTCAAATTTCGATTTTAAGCATCAATTTGAGGTTTAACATGTGTCCAGGTGATCAATGCTTCACCTCAAATCCATCAAATGGAATAATTTTGAAGAAAATTGCTAAATAAAATCCACAAAATCTTCAATTTATCCTTTTCCGTCAAACTCTCGAGTCTACCCAAATTTTCATCCAATTTCCCTCAATTCCATCCCAATTTAAGTTTAACAAGCCTTTAACACCCCAAATTAACCTTTAAAGCTCAAAAATCACCAAAATTTCACCACTTTTCAATTACTTGACTTTTTTTTGTCCAACTTTGATTTTGACTGTTGACTGTTGACCGTTGACTTTGACTTTCACTTGTCCCGAGCATGTCACTTCATCCTCAAATGTCCTTTATAAGGTCGACTAAGTTCGTTATTGTCAAATTATTCCTCAGATCCTTATCTTTTCTTTCTTGACAGGCCAACATTAATCCAATTCTTTTTATTTCCATGTGTCTTATCTTAATCAAGAGTTCCAAATGAAACTTAATCTCGAGTCCCAGAGTTCAATATCAACTATAAATTCTCTTGCATTTCCATGAAAGAGTACAAGAAGAGAGGCTTACAAACTAAGGAGGGCGCTAGTTTGTGGAAACATGTGGTGAAGAGAACTATTAATGATGAAAACAACTATTTGAACGTACTCAAGAGTACCTTGATCTCATGGAGCTACTTTTTGATGTTGAGCTTGAACGAACTATGTTGAATATGGGTCCTTATTATCCCCAACTTGTTTGATAATTTAATGTGAACTTGACCTTATAGTTCACTCATCCAGCAAGTTCAAACTTCGAGAAAGTCCATATCAGATATCATTCTTTTGTTTTTATCCCCTGCCATAATCAATCAGTTTCTTCATAGGAATGTGCTAGAGAACGTGACTGAACAACGTTTGTCTTAAGGGATTTAGAGTTCGAAATAACTGGGGTACCTATTCTTCGTAGCTTTGGAATGGTCAGCTACCTACAGCCGTACTGAGTGTAAAATATGCCCTTCTTCACAAGATTGGGATTGCAAATTGGTGCCCCTCGTCCCACAAGTCTAGTATCTCTATTTCTCTTGTGACGTTGATCTATCAAATTGGAAATAGGTCTCAATTAAATTATAGTGCATTTGTTCTGAATCAGATTAAGCGACACATTAGGTCAAAACCCTTTTGTTTGCCCATCTGTTATCTATGACTAATTTTTGGCATTCTCTTATCTCGAAAACTTGATTTACTCACACCTACTGAACCTACTAGCTCATAATTCAATCTTTTTATCATTCATCCCAAACTTCTAGAAGGACAACATGTTCCTGAGGTTGATACTACCACCACGGCCGTACCTATTGATGGCCCCAACCAAGCTTTAATTGAATTTTCTTTTGGTATCATGTTGTGGAAGTGTTATCTAATGAATATCGGGATATTAAGACTGTGATGCAGAGACTATAGAAATGAAGCTTTGAAATTGATGAGGTGTTATAGGTGATGCAGGCAGTACTGTTTAAGATTGGGGGGCTTCTTCTTCTCAAAAGCGTTCCTGTTTTTTTTTTTTTTTCTAAAAGCCAAAAAGGGGGAGATATGGTGGTGTTATGTGGTGTTGTGTTGGAGATATGTGGTAGGGTCGAGTTTACCGTTGCTCGAAAACCCTTGCTACATAAATAATATTTAGAAATCACTTAACTAACTACTTATACTAACTGGTAGTACACATGTCTGGGGTCAAACCAAAGGGAAGTGCGGAAGATTAGTTCATCGAAGCTCATTTTGAGTTAAGGAGATAAATGCGGAGGGGGGCAGGGGTGTAGATTGATAAATGAAATTGCATAAAATAAAGTGCAAGAAAAGCAAAGATAGAAACACAATTAATCGAGATGTCTGACCTTAGAGGAATGGATTCACCCAATGTAATTTAGATCATTGAACCAATTGATTGGAATCTCAACCAATGGTCCTAATTATCTAATTAATGAAAATACACAGAAAACGAATCCGCTCCATAAAATTGATAAATCACATTAAGTTCTAAGGATTACACTAAGATGAGTGCTTAACTTCCAACGTCTAATTAAACGATCAATATGGTTTTTCTGTAGGTTGATTGGAGCAGTCCTTTTTGCCTAACTAACCTATTGGTTCCAATGGGATTAACTTATAGTTACATGTCATATATTACAAGCCAATCACAAAGCATTAGAATCACACAACAAAATTATTAGGCATCAATTAACAATTAAAATCATACAATTCATAAATGTAAATTCTGATTAAAACCCATAGAAAAGTCTATATACATCAATAAATCGAAATCTCACAAAATAACATTGAGTTACTCCAAATCCCTAAGCAAAGAAATGAAATCTTACCTTCCCATGGAGAAGGGGAAGCTACAATCCAGCATCTACTTGATTAACTACTAAAGAAACACCAAAACACAAAGTGGAAGAGAAAAGAGGGGAAATTCGGCTGGAGGCCAAAGGTGGGCGTCTTCTTCTGACCTAAAGCAAAGAAATGTATATATACGGTAGCATCCCTATGTTGGAATGCTGCAACTAGCATTGCAACGCTGCACAGATGAGCATTGCAATGCTACTTTGCCTTGCAGCACACTTCCATCTTCAATTTGTAGCATTGCAACACTGTCATATTTTGCCCAAAATAGGTAGCTACTGCCTTATAACGTTGCGCGATGCTCGTTTTAGCATTGCAACGCTCTGTCCAGGGGTGTTTTCATCCGTTCACGTCCTTTTGAAGTCTGTTTGCTCAAATTAGCTCATAAATGCTCCAAATTAGCCCCGAATAGCTCGTAACGACTGATTCTACCTCCAAGATGCTCAATGCCTACAAAATCATCAAATAAACACATTAAACATAGTAACGACCTAGAATTAAAAGAGGAAATTAACACATTTTCAATGCTATCAAACACCCCCAACTTAATTCTTGATCGTCCTCGAGCAAGGTAGAATCACACATTCACTCAGAAAAAATATTATGCTTGCTCAATCACATAGGTAGTTACTCTAGTCTCAACTATATATAAGGATGAGATTTGCAATAAAAAATGCAATCAGATTATGATCAATCAATGAAGCACATTTAAAAATGATTCTAAACTTTTCATAGATGAATGAGTCAAAAGCCCTACTAATTAAGCTCGCAAAACCCAGAATGGTTTTATAGGGCCATCAATTTGTTTTTCCCTCTACACTGGCTCGAAGGTTCAAGAGTCAAGCTTCCTAGACTGAATCTTGTAATGACACACTGAAGAAAACCAAACTTTTATTCTATTTTTTTTTTCTTCATTCTTTTTTACTTTACACAAAAGAGGAAACCTTATCTAGACACGTCACCTTCATTTTGGCTTGCCCATATGGGTGTCATGCAGGTTATCCAACTATGAGCAATGTCTCTTAAAAAGGTGCCGAAGCTTACTCATTCTTTGAGGTGCTTTAGCTCAGTGGGAAACTGCAGGTGTCATAGCTGCCACAGGTTAATGATAACCTAAGAAAGAGAAGTGATCCCCTTAAAAAATAACATACAAACTTGCTTTTACTTT
>NW_028325472.1:0-21442 GCF_027475165.1 Benincasa hispida
AGAAGTCCTGATCTATGAAAGTGGGTTCTTCATGCGTTTGCTCAGGACTCCCTGTTGGCTGGGCTGTTGGCGAATCATGGATAAACTCTAGAGCAGGTTGCACTTCCTCAGCTAAGATTTCTGGCTCAGCTTCAACTTCTTCATTTTCTGAAGCCTCATTGTCGTGTTCAATTATTATGACGTGTCGCTTCTTGGGGGCGCGTTCTGATGATCGAGTTCTTCGTGTTACTTCCTTCGCTGGTAAGGCTAGTTGATGTTTTGATACTCAAAGTAGACGCCTTACTGCCTTAATATCTATTAGACCATCGACTGCTTCATAATCATCCCCCAAAGGGATGCCCCTGCGTTCACATAATGCATAGATCAACCATGGAAAGTATAATTTCCCTCTAGGCTTGTTCTTTATGGCCTTGATATAATCCCTAATGATTCTTCCAATGTCCAAGGGGATACATTGCATTATGTAGTAGGTGGCCAAGATGCGTTCTCTGGTTAATGTTTCATCATGTTTTGTAGGCATGATGCTACGCTTGATAAGATAACACCACATATTTGCGTCCGGATTCAAATTCCTGGAAGCAAGCATCTTGAATCCGTTTCTTGATGTCTACCACTTGCTTCCAGGTTTGGCCACTACTTTCAACGCATCTTCTAATTCACTAGGCATTGGCTATTCCAAGATGCGGTTCCCCTCCGCGTCAGGATTGTTGCTTAGGTTGAATACTTCATTAATTCTTTCTGTTGAGAAGCGAACTAACACCCCTTCAACAAAGGCAGTGTTTTTCTCCATGTCGAATTCGCTACTGTAAAATGCGTGGACAAGGTTGGGCCAAATGCGATCATGCCCAACGCAAAACTGACTCTACCCTAATGCATGGATGACCTCCTTGATATAAACTAGAAAAGGGTGGTGTTCAGGGAAAAAGCCCTTCTCTACTAAGATGTCGCTAAACTGACGCTTCCTTCCATTGGTTCTTTTAGTTAACGCCTCCATGACCTTGCGTTTCCCAACTGCGTGTTCTTTGGCCTCTCTAGCCAGTTCTCTCAACTCATTCTCCAATTCCTTTTGGAGGTTAGTTTTCTTCCGCCCTTGTCTCGCAAGCACGTAATTTTTCAACTCTTCTTCTAACGCGTTGTGCCCCTTTTTATATGTTGTACCCTCAGGTCTGGGTGCAACTTCTTCTTCTTCTTCTTCTTCTTCCTCTAGTATCGACCTTCTCTTCCTTAATACTCTCTTCAATTGTATAGGCCCTTCATCTGCGTCAGATGGGCGTGGTTGCGACGCGTTGGGTCCAACTCTCATTTCTCTACTTTCTTTTTCTCTTCCTTCATTCTCTTCCCTTTTTTCATTTTCCATCTCTTTCTTCTAGCAACACTGCATATCTTTCTGTTTCATCCAATACGAGTGATGCGTTTGGTGGATCTGAAGGCATCACTTGAGTTGTTTCTTGCTCTTGGTTGAGCGATTCTAGAATAGCTCTAAATACTTCCTCTTCATCACGTTTTGCTAACTCTACCAAGTCTTCAAGGTTATGCTCTAACGCAGGATTGTCAGAGGCTGGGATAGGTGGAGTGTATGGCAGGGTGCCCACTGGGGTGTGAGGCATCCCTGGAGAGGATATTAGGATGGATGAAGGTGATGGCTGGTTGGACGTGTCTGATTCCATCGGGTAAATTGTGGCTAAGGGTTCAATGTATAGAGTGGGAGGTGGACGCACTGCTGGAGATGGTGCGGTATGGATATAAGTAGGAAGGGGTTCATGCATTGCATCCACCAAGGTTATGTTTGGGATAAATGGTGGTGGGGCAGGCTTGGTATAAGGTTTGGATGCGAGCATTGATGATGGACGCGTCCTAGTCTTGGCTGGTGTCTTTACCCTTGGTTTAGGGGCAGACTTTGGTTTTTGTGGGGTTTTAGCCCTAGGTAGAAAAGTTTTGGCCGGAGGGTTTACAGGTTTCTTGGAGCTCTTGGCCAAAGCTTTCCCGGAGGTGGAAGGAGGTGTAGGGATGGCCAGACGCTGAGCAGAGGTAGTGCTGCCGTAAGAGTCTTTCGATTGGGTAGAGACGGGGGTTGATTCCTAGGAATAGATGGTGGTGAACTCGAAAATAAAGAGGAGGAGAAGGAACTTACCGGCGAGTCATTGCCTAGACCGTAGCTTTGGTTATGAGAATCTGAGCTGGACGACATTGTTCACCGGGATGCTGAGTGAGAGAGGAAAACGGAGGTTTGGTGAATTTGAGGTTCTAGGGTTTCTGAAGAAATGGAGGTTCGTAGGGATGCTGAGCGAGAGAGGAAAAACTTCTTCGTAGGCGCAGTGAAAGAGGTTTTTATACGAAGGGAGGATGATCGCGGCTGACGTCAGGCGTCACGCCTAACGTCTGCAATTAATGCAAAGTGGAAGAGTCGCCTCGTTTAGCCAAAAAACTCGACTGTTTTGTGTTTTCGAGATGCGTCCCTTCACTGCCCCCTGCATTAGACTTGTGTCTAATGCGTCCAAAGTTTTAATTATACACTTTTCTAAAAGAAAAACAATCAAATTTCCAAATTTTGTAAAGGCAAATCAATCAACTTACAACCTTCAAATAACTAAACTAACAAATTCAAACATAACTTAAAATATAGAATGCAAAAGAATAAGGTTGAGAGGCGTCCCTAAAGGATGTGGCATTACAACCGCAGAGATGCCTCGATGCGAAATTCAACTTGTCTCGCGTAGCGCAAGAGACGACTTTTGGAATTCCACTTCGTCTTCAAAGTACGGCTTAACCCTTTGGCCGTTTACTTTGAATGTATCAGTGCCATCTTCTTGCATTAATTCCACAGTACCGTAAGGAAAGATCGTTTTAATTATGAAGGGCCCAGACCATCTAGATTTCAATTTCCATGGAAACAGACGCAAGCGTGAGTTGAACAATAAAACTTTCTATCCAACAAGTACCTTCTTGCTGATGCGTTGGTCGTGCCAACGCTTTGTTTCCTTGTAATCTTGTTGTTTTCATATGCGTTCATTCGCCATTCTTCGAGATCGTTGAGCTGAAGCTTGCGTTGAACGCCCGCCGCATCCAGATTCATGTTCAACTTTTTTATTGCCCAAAATGCCTTGTGCTCCAACTCTACGGGAAGATGACATGCTTTACCAAATAAATTGAGTAAGGAGACATACCTATAGGCGTTTTGTATGTAGTCCTGTAGGCCCAAAGTCCTTCATCCATCCTCTGTGCGCAATCCTTCTGCGTTATGCTGACGACTTTTTCCAGAATTGATTTGATTTCTCGATTTGAAATTTCTGTCTGACCGTTTGTCTGAGGGTGGTAGGCGGTAGTAATCTTGTGCCTGACATTATATTTTTTAAGTAATTTTGAAACGATGCGATTGATAAAGTGCGTACCTTCATTGCTTATCAGAGCTCTCGACGTTCCATAGCGTGTGAAAATATTCCTGATAAGAAATACAGATACAGTAGACGCATCATTCTGTCACAGGCTACTGCCTCTACCCACTTAGATACATAGTCACAGCCAACAGGATATACTGCTGACCACAAGACAGAGGGAACGGGCCCATAAAATCTATGCCCTAGACATCAAACAACTCCACTTCAAGAATATTATTCAAGGGCATTGCATCCCTTGTAGAAATATTCCCTGTGCGTTGGCAGGGGTCATAATTTTTAACAAACTCTTGTGCGTCCTTAAAAAGGGTGGGCCAAAAGTAACCGCATTGAAAGACTTTCACCGTAGTCCTTTGCCCACCATAAGAAGAATTATGACACTCGGTCAGGATACGTTGTGTCTCCTCCTCTAGGACGCATCGACGTAGTATAGAGTCTGGGCCTTGTTTGTATAGAAACGGTTTGTCCTAGAAATAAAACTTACTGTTATGGACTAGTCGTTTCTTCTGCTGGGAATTGAAGCTTTCAGGGAACTACTTGGTGATCAAGTAATTAACTATATCAACATACCAAGGTTCCCTACCTTCAATTCTAAATAGGCTCTCATCAGGGAATGCGTCCTTAATGTCATTTTCTTGAACTTGCATTTCTTGATTTTCTAGCCTGGACAAGTGGTCAGCCACCTGATTTTCTGTTCCCTTTCTATCTTGGATGTCAATGTCAAATTCCTATAGTAGTAGAACCCATCTTATCAGTCTCGGCTTTGCATCCTTCTTGCTCATCAGTAATTTGATGGCTGAGTGGTCGGTATATATGGTGGCCGATGCATCAACTAAGTAAGAACGAAATTTTTCAATACCGAATACTACAGCCAACATCTCTTTCTCAATAGTTGTATAGTGTTCCTGAGAGTCATTTAATGATTGGGACACGTAGAAGATGGGATGTATCAAGTTTCCCCTCTTCTGCCCTAACATAGTTCCCACTACAACATTACTCGCGTCACACATAAGAATGAAACGCTATGTCCAGTCCGGTGCTATCAACACTGGGGCTGTTGTCAATGCATACTTCAAGGTTTCGAACGCGTCAGTGCAGTCTTTTAAAAAAATAGGGCCGGTTCGCTCCAATAATGCGCTCAGAGGTCGCGCAATCTGAGAAAAGCTTCTGACGAACCGTCTATAGAAGCCAGCATGTCCTAGAAAACTTCTTAATATTTTGACATTTTCTGGTCGTGGAAGTTTTGCTATTATATCAATCTTGGCTTCATCCACTTCCAAGAAGCCTTGGATACTTTATGCCCCAAAACAATTCCTTCTGTCACCATAAAGTGACATTTTTCCCAATTCAGTACTAAGTTTTTTTTCTCGCACCGAGCGAGGACGGCTTCGAAGTTATCCAGGCATGATTGGAATGAATCTCCAAAGACTTCCACGGGCATGCGTCTGAATGCGAAAGTGCCAAAGGTGAAAGTGAACGTGGTTTTCTGGTTATCTTCCGGATCTATTAAAATCTGGTTGTAACCAGAATAACCATCGAGAAAACAATAAAACTCTTTACCTGCAAGTCTATCAAGCATCTGATCGATGAAAGGAAGTGGAAAGTGGTCCTTTTTAGTTTTTGCGTTGAATTTTCGATAATCCATACAAATTTGCCAGCCTGTGACAGTTCTTGAAGGAATGAGTTCATTGTTGCTGTTTACTATCATGGTCGTTCCCCCTTTCTTGGGAACGCATTGAACTGGACTAACCCAACTGCTGTCGAATATCGGATAAATAACTCCCGCGTCCAGCCATTTCAGAATCTCCTTTTTGACCACCTCTTTCATAATAAGATTAAGCCTTCTTTGAGGCTTGATTGACCCCGTCTTCTCCTCCTCCAGCCTAATTTTGTGCATACAATAGGATGGACTTATTCCACGAATATCTGCAAGTGTCCACCCTATTACGCGTGTATATTTCTTCAACATCTGCAAGAGTGAATCTTCATTAGGCTTTGTGAGATTAGCGGAAATGATAACAAGCAATGTATTATTAGTTCGAAGAAAAGCGTATTTCAAATGTCAGGGTAACTGTTTTAATTCGAGTTCAGGTGGTTGTTCGAGTGAAGGATGCGATGGCTTTGTCTGTCGCTCACTCAGACTTGGCGGCTCGGATTCCTTCAGAGTTCCCTCCAGCGCGAGAACTTCACATACTCGAGTCTCTTCTTCAGTCAATTCAATATTGTTTAGCTGAAAATCATCACAGTCTGGGAATTTTAATGCGTTGAGCACATTAAATTTCACCTCTTCATTATCCACGCGCATGGTTAGCTAACCTTTATGCATGTCAATTAGAACTTTCCCAATTGCTAAGAAAGGGCGTCCAAGGATGATTGGAACCTCCCTATCTACTTCATAATCCAGAATAATGAAGTCTGCTGGGAATATGAGATTGTCAACCTTTACCAAAACATCTTTAATCTTCCCTTCCGGGTACTTAATTGTCCTGTCAGCGAGTTGAAGGGTGATAAAAGTAGGTTGTGCCTCGCCAATCCTCAATTTCTTAAAAATTGAAAGGGGAATGATATTGATGCTTGCTTCTAGGTCGCACAATGCATGACCCACATCTAATCCTCTAATTGAACAAGGAACTGTGAAGCTCCCTAGGTCCTTCTGCTTCTGTGGTAGCTTGTTGCATTCCTACGTTAGTGCTATTACTACTTTCTCACTGACTTTTCTCTTTTTCGTCAAAATGTTCTTCAAAAACTTCACGTATGTTGGCATCTGCTCCAAAGCTTCTATGAGTGGAATGTCAATGTGTAGCTGCTTTAAAAGCTTGAGAAAGCACTTGAACTGATGTTCATCATTCTTCTTCATCAGACGCCTGGGGAATGGTGCATTCACAAGCACCTCCTGCTTTCCCACGTTAGATGTGTCGGTTTCCAAATGGCTTGTATTTTCTGGCATTCTCTCTTCCTGATCCATTGTACATGTAATGCGTTCTTTCGAAGGACTATTGTTTCTTGGATTCATCTTTCTTTCTGCTAGGGCTCTTCCACTCCGCAACGTTACTGCGTGACATTGCTCTTTCCCGTTATTATTCCTAGGTGTCTCTGTATTGCTGGGTAGAACGCCTGGTTGCCTGCTTTTCAACTCGCTTACAATCTGCCCAATCTGAAGTTCCAGGTTTCTGATTGATGATGCCTGGCTCTTTAGCATTACGTTGTTCTGGGCTATATACTCCTTCAATAGGTTTTCCAACGGAGTTCCAGAACTCAATGCGTGGCCACCTCTATTGAAGGGCTGTTGATGCGTTTGTTGAAAGACAGGTGGCAGTCCATTCCTTTGTTGATGGCTCGCGCCTGGGTGGTGCTCTTGCTGATTTCCTCCTATCCAAGAAAAATTCTGATGGTTTCTCCATCCAAGGTTATAAGTATTAGAAAATGGGTTATTCTTGATGAAACATACTGACTGAGGGTTCTAAGGACACTCAGCATATGAGTGAAAATCTCCGAATCCCACTTGATCGATCATGAGATTTAGGTTACCCTGGGTTGCCCTAACGCCTCCACTTGATTCACCTTCTGCTAGTTCGGTGCGTTACCTAGTGTTATGTTCTGTAGAAGGTTGCTCATGGTAGCCATTTTAGCGGAGCGCGTGGCTATTGCGTTGGCATCAACAGAGTTAATGTTCTGAGATCTTCTTCGTCTATCATATCTTCCATCATATGTGTCACCTACCCACTCCATGTTATGTTTGGCAATGCGATCTAATATTTCTTTAGCTTCAGTATAGAATTTTTCCATCAGTACTCTGGCTGCTGATACGTCTGCTGCCATCTGTGACGCCCTGTTTAGTTCGACCTAAAATTCTCCATCTAAATAGTCAAAGGTAGTCAGTGGTTCGGACAGTTCTTGACCAAGCCCTTGAAATGACCAAGCCCTTGGAAAAATAAATTCTAAGTATGAGTGTTGTATTGTGCCTTGATGCGTCCAAATATGTGCAATGCTTCGGGGCATTAGAGTTATACACAGAGAGCACACAACTCTTTAAAATGGCGTTCAAGTTTTCCTAGATTAAGCCCAAGTATAAATCTAATCTAGGTTCCTGGCAAGTCCAGGGTCGAACACAGGGATTCAGTTCACTAAACACAGAGAATGTGTTGTACTTGCAGTAGGGGTTTTCCTAAATAAATGCAAAAGATGTGTTATTTACACTAACATGCTATGCCTATGCAACGTGATACAAAAGAGCTGAGTGGAAAATGATGGTTCATGTGAGAATGGAATTTTTGTAAGTGGACGTGCCGGTTAAAGATACTTGTACACAACTTATGTAGTGTGGATGAAATGGGATGGTTTGCTTATCTTTCTGTTCATGCCTTAGACTCCATTCCACATTTCTCAATGCAAATGACATACAAGTCTATCTCTAGGCTGTATGCGTCTAACATAGAATGCAAGAAACACCAGTAAGTCTATCTCTAGCTGAAGACCCTAGAGACCAGTAAGTCTATCTCTAGCCTCCCACGCTAGCTAAAACATAGAATGCAAGAAACACCAGTAACGAATCTTGTATGCGTTGAATTCCCTCCGACGCATGGCTCATGTGCTAGCGTGTTTTCTGCGGCACTTGTCTAATGCGTTGTTGTCAGTTCTTGCGTTGAAATCCTGCAAAGTAGTGCGTTAGCGCCGCGATAATTAGTGATAAAACTTCTTTTACATGAATTTACTATTTTTCAAGTAAATCCATGTGTTTCTATTAAAAATGAGGAGAATTTATCATTAAAAACTCTAATTGTTCCAACTAAAAAGCAAAGATAACTTGTATTTTTACAAGTTATCAATGAGGCAAAAAGAGAATGAGTAAAAAGTAAAAACATCGCAAGTTCGTCAATCGTGTTAAGGACGTAACTAAGGTTCCGCTTTCCCTTGGCGTACACCTTTCAGTGGTCGGGCGTGTTCCCATACGTCAATGGTGAAACAGAGATGAACGTGATGAATGCAAGGTTGTTTCCATCTTTGGAATTACTTCTCACTTTAGTTAACGCATTCTTCCAACCTTCTCTCGACAGGCGGAATAATATCTTCACTTCTGCTCTCACAGGTGAAGATGCCATCGAGCATGCTTTAGCTAAACTTAATTGATTCCTTGACACAGATTGACTCACTTGCTTAATTCTTGTTGTTTACCCTGGAGATTAAGAACACATCATGGAGAAAATGGATGATAAATGTATAGAAAGAGACAGAGAGATGATAATGATGACGATGATAACATTTAATTCTAAAATTCAGTGTTTGATACATGTTTGTGAATGAGGGATTAAAGAAGATGAACACAGAAGATGAATTAGAGAATAGAAACAAATACGAAAAGAGTGTTAACGTCTTGACACAGATCCAAATCGGAGACTTGTGCTTGCCAGCGTATGGATGTGGTGGAGAGGAAAGCTTCCCTTTCAGGCTTGCTTTCCCAGTAGAATTGACCTTTTGCATAGAGTTTCAGCATCGGGAATCGAAAGAATTCCTTGCTCGGAGACTCATTTTCAGCCTTGTCTTGTAGTTCTTCGGGATTTACTCTGTAAAGTCTCTTCAGACTAGCCTCTCTCCCAGTATATCTTTCAGCGAATTTGAGGAAGCTATTTATAGACAAGACCTTGGCTCTTTGAATTTGTGGTCCCCACTGTATAATTATGGTAATTTCTGCCATGGCATAATGGAAAATTCCTCTCTGCTCCACGATAAATCCGTCAGAATTGCACAACAAAAAGTTGTACACTTGTCAGAATCATCCGCGAATGCGTTGCTCTTCACATCTTTGATCGATCGCCACATGCGGTGTTGTTTTTTATTATCGCATGCGGTTGAAATGCGTTGATCGCTAAAGTTCATGATCGATCGTCGCATGCACGATCATTGCGTTGATCATCTCTTTGTTCTTGATCGATTGGCACATGTGATGTAGATACGTTGTACATTTTGTCTTCGAGCCATTAACGCATGCGGTGACCTATTTCCTGTAAAACAGAGACTGAAATATTCTATTTCGCCATCGCAATGGGGTTAGTGGATGTGTTTACGACATTTCATAATTTTCGTATTTCTAAGCCAATTCTTATACTATCAACACAACTTTCCTCTCTTTTTGCCGCAATATCTAAATAAAATAGCATAAATAACTTGTATTTCTATAAGTTATCACACCCCCAAATTTAGATATATGCTTATCCTCAAGCATATCATCAACTCAGGAAATTTTGCTAAATTCCTATCCTAACTTTGCGTCGATTGGCTGCTCCGAATGCTCCACCTCTACAACATTACTTAACAACACAATTTCCTTCTATTCTTTAACAATTCATCAACATGCTCTACTTTATTCTTTTATACAACAAACATGCTCTACATTATTTACCTCTTCTTGCAAAAACAACTAGGTGTGTCTTTATGCGGTGGTCTGGTTTGCATCATTATTAGAGACTATTGATCATGGTCCACCCTTCGTTTTGGCTTGCTCCCTCAGGTGTCATGCGAGCATCCAACTACGGTTTTGTACCAATCTCAACTTCAACTCTCGTTTTTCAACTAAGTTTTACTTTTGCTGGTCAGAGGAGTTGTCTATTGTATTCTTATTTTCTCTCTTTTTTTTTCTTTTCATATTGCGTCGATCTTGGAAACCTACCTTCGTTTTGACTTGCTCCCATGGGTGACATGCGAAAATCCAACTACGAGAAGGTTCATTTCACGACTTAACTCTTATCAGGTTAGGATTTTCCATTACGCTGACATTGGAGTTTTTATGATTTTTTTTTTTTTTATGATGAATGCATTTTCCTAATAATGACTACATCTGCTCAGACCTTCCCCATCCCCAAATTTAGAGTTGCACAAGGCCCTCATTGCATTGTTTTGGACAGAAAAGACAAAACACATAGTCAAAATTTTGAAAAGAAGATTTGAGCAGAGTTTTGAAATAGAGAAGGTAAAGCAGTGCTATTACTACAAATTATCTAAGTGTTAGTCAGAAAGTGCAAAGTGTAAGAAATGTTGCTAAGGGTATGCATACTACTCATCATGGCAGCGCAATTAATAACGCAAAATAAAAGACAAGGAATATCGCAATAATTGACAAAGGATGATAAGTAAATAGGCTAATGCATACGGAAAGAATAGTTACTCAGTTGTATTAAAATTAACTAAGTATAAAAAGAATTACAATCATCGCAACACAAAATTTAAGCATGTACAAAAAAAATCAAGGTAAGCTTCTATACATAAAAATAATGAACAAATAAAAGAATGGCTGCAAATGAAAAATTGCACATTTATTGAGAAGATGGCACACCCCCAAATTTAGAGTTGTGGAAGGGGCTCTGGAGGAGGATTTTATGGAGGAACTCAAGGAGCTTCTTCAAAATGCAGAGGTTGTTGTAAATGGGGAGGCACCATGGGACCATGCAAATTGGCTGTCAAAAAGTTAAAGTATTCATGGTTGCACTCCGCCATTTGTCTCTGGTTCAGGTGGATCAGGAAAATATTGCATTGAATATTGATCAGCACCTGCCACGTCATCGCAATACTGCGTTGCACCTCTGCGTGGATCTCTTGTAACTCCGTTATTCTTTAGTAGAAGAATTCTTGTTGATGAGAGAGAAGAGAATGCATCTCTGCTAGGTCAGTAGCAAGGGTTGTGGTGGAGGGATGCACCTGCGATGTTTCACAATCAACGGTTTAAGGTTGAGCGGAAGTGCCTTCACCCAAACTGTGTTGGTCGTCAACATGCGGCGATGGAGGAGAAATATGTTGTGGAGATGAATGGGGGGAAGATGCTGTTGGGAGTGCGTTGGGTGAATCTAGTGCGAGGAGGAGATTTGTAAAGTGTCTCGAGAGTGGGGAAAAGGGTTTCATAGGTGGGCTTGGAGGGCGAATAACTAAAGGTAAGGGGTCCAAGGGTATTTGGTCTTGTGTTGATTGCTCTTGGACATTTTCCCTGCCTTTGTCATCTTTACGTTGCTTCTTTGGCTTGGGCTGCTGCGGCGCTTCAGATCGATAAGGGGTCGTTTAAGTGGAAGCTCGAGGCAGTGAGGAGAATCCTTGAGAAGCTATCTCAAGATCTTTGTGTTGATGAGACTGTGGACTTCTGGCATTGGCTCTGTCACACCCCACCCAAGACCAACCTCTAAGGCTGAGAAAGGTTATGACTGCAGCAGTTATCAACCCTTTGGCTGACATGCCCAATCCTTCCTTGAGGTGCTCACCACCTTCTCTAGAATAGACTTGATCTCCTTATTAGAGACCTCTGCCTATCCATCTGTTTGTGGATGATAGGCGGTTGCAACCCAATGACTGACATTGAACTTGATTAGTAAATTCTTAATGATGCAATTAATGAAGTGTGTACGTTCGTCGCTTATTAATGTACGGGGTGTGCCAAATCTTGTGAAAATGTTCTTTTTGAGAAACTTAGCCACCGTGATCGCATCATTCTTGGCACAAGAGATGGCCTCTACCCATTTGGAGACGTAATCCACAGAAACTAAGATATACTAGTGGCCTTTAGATGCTTGAAAGGGGCCCATGAAGTCTATGCCTCAAACATCAAACAATTCTTCTTCCAAGATAGAAGTCAATGGCAGTTCATCTTTTCTAGTCATATTCCCTGTCTTCTGACACCTATTGCATTTCACTACATGGGCGTGGGCATCCTTAAATAGAGTTGGCCCGAAGTAGCCACTCTAAAGGATTTTAGCAGCAGTCCTTTGCCTCCCAAAGTGTTCTCCATAAGAGGACTCATGACACTGTTCTAGGATGTGCTGGATTTCGTGCTCAAGGACACATCGTCGCATGATGTGATCTAGCCCCAATTTATACAAGAATGGGTCGTCCCAAAAGTAAAATTTTGTGTCATGCCTCAACTTCTTTTTCTATTGATGAGAGTATCCTTATGGTGGTTGGCCGCAAACTAAGAAGTTCACGATGTCCACATACCAAGGTTCGTCATCGTATAGTGTCATCAGCTTCTCGTCTGGGAAGCAATCTTCAATATTCATCTCTTTTCCTTGAACCTCAATATTCTCCAACCGTGAAAAATGATCAGACACTTGATTTTTAGTACCCTTTCAATCTCTGATTTCTAAGTCAAATTCTTGCAGAAGCAGGACCCACTAGATTAGTCTAGGCTTTGCATCCTTCTTTACCATCAAGTGTTTGATCGCAGAGTGGTTAGTGCATACCACTATGTTAGACCCCCAGATATTCACGAAATTTGTCAAATGCTAACAGTACTACAAACATTTCCTTTTTCATAGTGGTATACTTCTTCTACAAATCATTTAGCATTTTACTAGCATAGTAGGTAGGATGTAGGATCTTATCTTGTCTCTAGCCTAGTACAAGCCCCACTGCATAATTGCTGGCATCACACATTATTGCAAAGGCCTGGTGATCTGGGAGAAGCTTCAGATAAATTTGCAGCAAAAACCCGCATGTCCCAAAAAACTCCTGTCTTAACATTTACTAGCGGTGGTAGTTTAGCTATTGCGTCAACTTTTGCCTGATCTACCACAATTCCTACCTTGAATGCTTTGTGTCCCAAAACAATGCCTTCAGATACCATAAAGTGGCACTTTTCCCAATTCAAAACATGAATTGTTTCCTCACATTTCTTCAACAGCTTCTCCAAATTTCTAAGGCATACTTCGTAAGTGTTGCCAAAGATAGAGAAATTGTCCATAATACTTCTACTGATTCTTCCAAGAATTCTGAAAGGTTTCTGACGCATTGCAGAGTCTGAATGGCATGCAACGGAAGGCAAAAGTGGCAAATGGGCATGTGAACGTGGTCTTTTCTTAGTCCTCCGATGTAATGGCAATCTGATTGTAGCCCGAGTATCGATCTAAAAAGCAGAAGAATTCATTACCCACAAGCCTGTCAAGCATTAAATCAATGAATGGTAGTGGAAAATGGTCCTTTTTGGTAGCTTGGTTTAGCTTACGGTAATCCATACAGATATGCCACCCGGTCATGGTTCTTGTACGGATCAGTTCGTTTTTACTGTTGGTCATGACAGTCATCCCACCCTTCTTTGGAACAAATTGGACTAGGCTAACCCAGCTACTATAAAAAATAGGGTAGATAACTCCTGCATCAAGCCATTTAATGATCTCTTTTCTGACCACCTACCATATGGTTGGATTCAATCAGAGCCGTCTTTCTATTGAGTCTACTTCGTAACTCCTGCATCAAGCCATTTAATGATCTCTTTTCTGACCACCTACCATATGGTTGGATTCAATCAGAGCCGTCTTTCTATTGAGTCTACTTCGCCTTCTTCTAACTGGTACTTGTGCATGTAGTAAGAGGGGCTAATTCCTCTTATATCTATCAATGTCCAGTTGATTGCTCCAGTATATATTTTTAGCACATTTAATAGCACCTTCTCAACTTCTTCTTTTAGGGAAGCAGAGATAAAGACGAGAACAGTGTCATTTTCTCCCCAGATAAGCGTATTTGAGATGCACTGTCAATTCCTTTAGCTCCAATGTAGATGGTTCTTCTAAAGATGTCTTAATTTTTTGCGATATTCGTTCGAATAAATTTAGAGTCTCAAAACCAAGATCAGTTTGTATTAACACATAGACTTTTTCCATTATTGCGTTGTTTTCAACCTCTTCCTCCTTAAGATTTTTTTTGGATTTCATCCCAATGCTCTATTCGTAATTCATTTATGTACTGACAGGTCTCCGTATCGTTGGGGGTTTTCAACGCATTGAAGATGTTGAATTTGACTTTTTAATCGTCAACTCTAATTGTTAATTCCCCATTTTGAACATCGATTAACGCTCAACCTGTGGCCAGAAATGGACATCCTGAGATGATAGGGACGTCAGTGTCTGCTTTGTAATCCAAAATGATGAAGTCAGTGAGGAATATAAACTTATCCACTAGAACATGTACATCTTCAACTTTCCCTTCAGGATGTGTTATCGATCTATCTACTAGTTGTAGGGTTATGGTGGTGGGTCTTGCCTCACCAATTCCCAGCTTTCTAAAGATTGACAATGGCATTAAGTTAATGTTAGCTCCCAGATCACATAACGCATTGCCAACTTCTTTTCCCCCAATAGAGTAGGGCAACGTGAAGCTTTCAGGGTCCTTCAATTTCTTGGGGATATTATTCTGAAATAACGCACTGCACTCATACGTTAATGCAACTGTTTCATGTTCCCCGAGTTTTCTTTTTTTCACAAGGATATTCTTAAGGAACTTCACATAACTCAACATTTGTTCTAGTGCCTTTACAAGAGGTATATTTATGTGAAGTTGCTTGAGGACGTCCAAGAATCTCTTGAATTGCTCGTGGTCATCATTCTTCCTTAGCCTACTAGGAAAAAGGCGAGGGATCCTTCTTCCTTAGCCTGCTAGATGGTTGGTGAGGGGGGGGGGGGGGGTTGGGGGGGGGGGGGGGGGGGGGGGGGGGGGGGGGGTGGGGGGGGGGGGGGGGTGGGGGGGGGGGGGGGGGGGGTGGGGGGGGGGGTGGGCGGGGGGGGGGGGGTGGTTGTAAGGCTGTTTGTTTTGATACTATTGGTGGCCTTGTGGTGTTTAATGGAATCCCGGAGGGTTCCCTCTATGCCCTTGATGATTCTATTGCAAATTCCTTTGTCCTTCTTGATCAGTGTTACCTCCTAATCTAAAATTGGGGTGGTTTCTCCAGCCAAGAATATGTGCTACTGAATGGGTTATTGTGAATGGAGAATACGGATTGCTAGGTAGCTAGGCAGACATCAACCGAATGAGCTTCACCACATTGAACGCAACTAATTGCAGCAACTTGCATCAATGTATTGGCTTACACAGCATTTTGGGTCAGTGCACCCTGGTTGATAGTCATGGTTTGAAGGAGAGTAGTGACTGCGGCCATCTTCGCGGCCAATGAGGATACTATATTGACTGGGACAATCGCTCCCTCTGTCTTTATTCTTTCAGTAGTCCTGCCTCCATACCCATCATCAACCCAATCATCTGTATTCCATGAAATATGATGCAAGATCACCTTCTCTTCAGTATAAGTTTTGTCCATGAACCTCTCTGTAGCTGAGGCTTCTGCAACAGCTTCGTTGCTCTGTTTAAGCCATTCTAAAAGGTTTCCATGAGGATGCAATCCAGAATGCCAATATGCAGTCAATTCTTCACTAAATGAAGAAACCTCACCCATGTGGTGCTTAGCATCTCGTTATTAGCTTGCTCGAAGTTTAATGTCTCCCGTCTTCTTCTTGCATTGATGGCAGGGGAAAGAATTTCTTCATAAAATGCTCAACGAGTTGATTTCATTTGGTTCTAGTGAGTGGGCCCACTTTTTGGCCTCATCTCTGAGTGTATATGGAAATAAATAAAGTCTTATTCCTTCTAGAGTCACACCAGGTATGGAGAATGTGTTGCACATCTCGACAAAACTGGTGAGATGTGCGTCTGGATCCTTGCCTCACATGACTCCAAATTGGCCTGCACTTTAGATCATTTGCAACATTACAGCCTTGATTTCAAACCTGGCATTCTCGTTAATGGTGGGTCTTGCAATGCATTTTGAAAAGGCATACAGGTTAGACGCTCCGTAGTTCTGCATTGGAATATTACGATCGCTAGCCAGCAGGATGGGGTCTTGCGACGGTTGACCTATTCCTTTGTTTAATCCTGCTTGGTTATTTTGATTGTTGTTATCAGCCATGTTCCTTCTACACGTATTATAGTTTTTAGTATACTATCCAGCAAAAGGTTCTCTCAATCTTCGGGTCAATATTGAGTTCTAGATCTGTCCCAGTACTCATATACTGTCAGCAGCTTTTCGCCCAAGCTTGTAGTACTCCAGAGAGAAAGGTCTGCGCAAATTCACAAACAATATCAACACTTACTCACTTTTGCAAATCCCCGGCAACGACACCAAAAACATGCTGTGTCGTAAAAGGATGCATTATTCTTGAAGTTAATGAGAGTAGACGATAATGGCTGTGTACAAACAATTTCAAGAGTCATGCGCTAATCACAAGTTTTCTCATTGATAAGCCAAGTATATCCTAGCAATGAGTGTCTTAGAATGACCCAAGGTCGAACATAGGGATTTGATGTGATAGTGTTGTAAAGTGATGAATCGTGCGATAATAATAAAGATGCGTTGATTTTGGTAATGCGATAATGAAAATGCGTTAATAAGGCGATGTATCAGAAAGTTTAATAAATACAGGATGTGAATGGATGAGCAATGCGGCAAGTTTTTGAACAGAATCTATGAAGATGAATAGGTTAGGGGGAAGGGTATTTGGAAGTGATTAATCCATAAAGGAGATGCGATCGTGGTTCTTACTTCCCATTGGCTTACACCTATGATGTCTATGGTGTCTATGGTTCTTACTTCCCACTAGTCATATCTCTATGATGTCAAAAAGGGAAGTGTTGTAGAACGTAAGGTTATTTCTATCTCTAGAAGTACTTCTTGCTTTGCTTAACAAGTTCTATCACCTTTCTCCTTCGAGAAGTTGATTATCATACTCAACTCTGTATTCGCAGGTAACTTTGTTTATTCCAAATTTTGCACTCTCGCATTTCATTTTTAACTTTGATAGTTTTATCATCACATCTTCTTTAGTTAGCGCAATCATTAAATAATGATTATTTTAGTTAGTCACCGCAATGTTTTCCATACCAATTATGATTTCAATGATGAAACACATGCCTTTATCTCTTATCGCATGTGCTAGATTCCACTTAATTTCAGGATGGGCAATTCATGAAACATTTTTAGAAGTTAGTGGTCCACCAGTTTCCTTTCAAAATGAGTTTTGCGAAACTTCCTAAGAGCATTGCATGACTTATTTTAGTCTATCAGAAATGAGGACATTGCTGCATTTAAATTGGGGGTGCCGGTATTTATTTTCAACCTTGATACCTGTAGACATTTAAAAAAAAATGCAAGGATAAAAAATTGGCGCAAAAATCATAATGTTGAGATCGGATTCTACTCGTAGTCGGATGTTTGCATGACATCCGGGGAGGCAAGCCAAAACGAAGGTAGGAATCATGATCAACGCATAAATAAAGTGATCGCAACTCCCCTGTCAAATGGTCATGACTTTAGACTGAGAAAGAGCTCCCTGCTCGTAGTTGGATGCTCGCATGACACCCGTGGGGGCAAGCCAAAACGAAGACTAGGCACTTGGATCAACGCAAGGTCACCAAAAGAATATCTAAACTGTGCAAGGATAAAAATCATTTGGAAACACCCCAGTTGGAAAAAGTTTTTGAAATAAATCATGCAATGCCTTAGAAACAAGTAAAGTCTTTTTGAAGGTTAAACTTGTGGTCCCTGAGTTTTAGAAATATCTTAAGAAGAGACCTGGATGGAAATTAAGAAGATTTTGGTTCATAAAATTTGAATAAGGCACATAGAGAAATCTAGGTAAGGAAAAGGCGGCTGATTCTCTAAGAAAAATCTTTAGTTTATGCTTGAGAACAAACATTGTTTTAAATTTAGGGGTGTGATAACGGGTAGAAATGCATGTTATTACAATGCAAAGATATAAAACAATGTGGGAATGCGACGGTAAAATTATGCAAAATCGTGTCCAAAAGCATTAAGTTGAGAATATTGCGATCACATATGCTCGTCGCACTAATGTTGGATTTTATGTCCTAAAACCCCTAGTTTGTAAATTAATAAACATATTCTGTTTTGTTTTTCGATAAGTTTGTTATATAATCTTGAATCCAATAAACTAAGGTCCTAAGGCTATTTAATGTAGTTTGAATCTTATGTAGTGACATAAATGTGGATCAAGTTTAAATATATAGCCAAAATGGTTTATAGTATATGAATAAGGTCGGGCGCCTTGTTCTGGGGACACTATGGATGCGGCCCACTTTGTAGTTAGTAAAAACGATGTGATTTTGAATCGTTCATATAGAGATATGTGAGTGGGGGCATCCTATGCAATGAGTTTGCATAAGATTGAACTATGAAATAGTCATTTTTTATTTTTTAAATGCAGTTTTATGTATAAAACTGACTATTTCGTTAATTGATGACCTAGGTAACTTAATCTTAATCCTGAGCTAACTATGAACTCCTATTCACTCAGAATTATCCATAGATCTGCATAGGTGACGGCAACTCATTATCGCTAGCCCAATAAGCCTCCCATTTTAGTGATAAGATCAGGTGGATAGCTGGGAACATAGGGTGCAAGACGAAATTCACTCATACCCGTTATCAAATGGACATAAATATATCTATAGTGAGGGGAGTGCAACTACGGGACTATAGTGGAATGACACGTTAGTTAACAAATGTTGATTAGCTCCGTCTAAAGAGTTTAGCCAACTAATCTCGGATAGTTGGAGCCCATGATCTATAGGTGCATTAGATTCCACTACTAGCTCATATGGAATAAACTTAGAACAGTATGATAGAATAATTTGAATTATTCGAATTAGGTAAAGAGAGAGATACTGACAAGTATATGTGATATAGTGGTTGGTTTTTCAGTTTAGAGATACAGCTTCAATATTTAAATACGATTTAAATATCAAGAATATGAATACGTTCATATTCAGAGGCTCGAAAATAATGGAAATGGTCAAAGATGTAAAAAGTCAAAGAGTTGACTTTTGGCTTTGAAAAGTCAAACTTTGACCGACCTTATATTCAAACGTGATTTGATTTCGAGACAATCAATGCGAATTCATGCTCGGGAGGTCAAAATTAGTCAACATGGAAAAAATCGTAAAAAGTCAAAATGTTGACTTTTTGGTCAAAGTTTGACTTTGACAAAATGACTTTTGCCGTTTGACTAAAGTTAGTGGGAAAATCCAAACTTTTGTTGGATAATTCCACTAGCAAAATAGTGGGTTAGGTGTTGGCTTATAGTGGAGACAATAAGCCCACTTAGATAGTGGATTCTAGGTATTGGATTTTCATGAATTGATTTCAAGCAAGTTTTGCATGACCTTTTTCTATAAATATGGGCTTTGAATTTGGATTAAAAACTTTTACCCATTTTGCCAATTGTAGTTTTAAAATTTGGGCTTGAAAAATCACAATTTTGGAAAAAAATTTCAACCCAAAACCAACCCAAAATTCTGTTTCTTTTCCATCTCTTTCTCTCTGGGTTCTTCATTCATCAGGTCCCACAACCCGGTTCTAAGTCCAGAGGATAGTAGGTCAACTCTAGTGGTGGTTCGGAAGAGTTCGGGTCGAGATTCAGCGAGGATAAGTGGTTTTCGGGAGCTTCAAAGGTAATTTTAATTTACTGTTTTTTCCTTCAATTGCATGCTTTTTTTCCTTTAAATTAAAAGCAATTAGCGTGTAATTAGATCCTTTTTCCATTGCGTATGTCTCATGTTCCATCATGTGGTATCAGAGCATGGTTTAATTACGCTCAATTTCTTTTGGTGGGTGTTTTTTTCTTTCTATTCAAAGGTTGAATGAAATATGGACTAAAGTAGATTTATTATGATTTTGACATTGTTTTTCTTTAAATTTCTTGTGAAAATTTGTAATTGATCACATGTTTATGAGCATTAATGTGTGTAAAAGGGTCTGTAAATTTTTTGGAGCCATTAGAGTTGAAATTAGGCTGTAACTTCTTGGTTCCAGGAGAGAGGATAGCAGCAAAATTGAAGGATTTTTTATCATAGACCAGAGAAGAGAACTCCTAGACCTGACCTGAGCAGCGGTCTGACCCGGTTTGGAGAAGCCCCGCGCGCGCTAGCTGTCAACAAGTTTTCGACCTGTTTTGCGCTCTGACCCAGTTCACCGCCCGCGTGACCCGCGTGCCCATGCACCCGCCTGCTCACGACCCGCGCGTTCCGTCGACCCAATCCACCCCGCGCTCCGTTGACTGCCTCAGCGAGTGTTAACCAGCTGGTCCAAACGGTCTGGACCGGTTCGTTTTACCTAGTTGAGCCGGTTTGACTGGTTCAACTTGGTTTTTGGAGCTTTTGTGCCAGTTCGGGAGTTTTTGGGCCAGTTCGAGATTTTTTGGGCCAACTTGGTTCAAAATGTTTGAAACCGGTTTCGAGAAGCTGGTTGCTGATTTCTGTAATAAATTAGTTATTTGTTCGTTTTTAATGCCAAAATCGGTCCACTTTAGTGTTGTTTATATGCATGTGATATATAATGTTGTTTGATTATGTGTGCATATAGTATGCCATATAGTTTTAAAACCCCACCATAGGAAAAGCATGTGACATGCATTTGTTATATCTTATAAGTGTTATAAAATATATACTATGCATGCTTAGTTTTAATATAAGTGTTATACTAAAGCATGTTTGATTGAAGGAAGCATGTTATAGATGAATGCTCTAGGGTTATAATTGTTATAATTTATTTTATAATTGTTATAAAATAACCTAGACTTCTAAAATCTATAACAAAGATAAGATGCATGCTCACTTAGGGTTAACCATCGAGCAATCCCAATTTTCATAGAAAATAGGTTGATATCTGGTAAAACCGAAATTACAAGAAAAATCACCCGGCAAGATCTTGGCAAAAAGTCAGATAAGATGACTAAGGTTGAAGGTTTTTAAGTTGACGGTTCATGGAACACCTACTATCTGGAGATCGAGTTGGCATCTGAGTTAGGTTAAACCATTTTTATACCCTAATTGTCTAGAACACTTCAGCTAGACTTAGGATATGATGTAATAAAATTTGTTTATCACCTAGACATTGTAGGATAAAAATCTAGTATAAAAGTTATACTCGGATGAATCACCTAGACTTAGGATATGTTTAGTTAGCTGAAATGTATCGCTGAGTATTTTATACCCTAACTGTCTAGAACACTTCAGCTGGAGAGAAGTAATGTACTTTTAGCTCTAGTGTCCCTAAGAGTTCACACCGTGAGATTCATGCTTGGCTTTAGGCTGCCCTGGGAGCGGACTCCATTCAGAGAGTGTTTGCATGAGTCAATACTAAGGTGAATAGGGGAAGTTGTTCATAGTAAATGGGAGAAGGAAGTGTGTCAACACATCCTAAGGTCTCTTCCATTAGGTCGCACCGTGAGATTCCT
>NW_028325473.1:0-25731 GCF_027475165.1 Benincasa hispida
GTTTGGTACAAGAGACTGCCTTACATTAGTGCTAAAGGCCTAGAAGTCCTATCTAAACAAGGGATTTTACCTAAAGGTCTCTCAAAAAATCTAACCTTTTGTGAACATTGTGTTTTAGGAAAGGCCATAAGGCAAAGTTTCACTAAAGCACAACACACCACAAAAGCTACCGGACTTATGGGGTCCAACTCCTACACCTAGCCTAAGTGGCTCAAAGTATTTACTTTCTTTTACTGATGACTTCTCTAGAAAAAGTTGGGTCTACTTCCTTAAAACTAAAGACCAAGTGTTTGATAGGTTTAAGAAGTGAAAACTCATGATAGAGTAGCAAACTTCTAAAGAAATTAAATACCTAAGAACTAACAATGGACTGAAATTTTGTAGTGAAGAGTTTAATAAGTTCTGTAAAGAAACAAGAATAACTAGACATAGGACTGTTAGATTTACTCCTCAACATAATGGAGTTGCTGAAAGACTTAATAGAACAATCATGGAAAGGGTTAGATGTCTTCTTTCAGATGCAATCCTTAGTGAAAAGTATTGGGCTGAGGCAGCAAGCTACACTGTATACACCTTAAATAGATGTCCTCATTCCTCCCTAAACTTTTTAACTCCTGAAGAAAAATGGACAAAACATCTACCTAACCTAGAAAATCTAAGGGTATTTGGATGTGTTGGCTATATTCACCAAAGTCAGGGGAAACTAAAGTCTAGAGCAGTAAAGTGTATGTTTGTTGGGTTCTCAGAAGTTGTTAAAGGCTTTGAGATATGGAATCCTATTGAGCAACGGTTTGTCATAAGCAGGAATGTCACTTTTAGAGAAAAAGAGATGTTTATGCAAAAAGAAAAAAAACTTATGAAGTTTCTAAAAGCCCTAGTACTGCTAGGATTGAGGTGGAGACACCTAAAGATTCTTCCACTAGTCATAACCCTCCTAATGAAACTGAAGAAGAAGAGGAAAACTCAAATGAGCATACTGAGAATACTGAAGTTGTACTTGATTTAAGTTAGTATTCATTGGCTAGAGATAGACAAAGAAGAGTGATAGTACCTCCGGCTAGGTATACTGAAATTAATTACATGAACCTAGTCCTAAATGCCACAATAGCTCCTAATGACCAAGAACCAGCTACTTTTGAAGAGGCAGTAAACTGTCCTACTGGTAGGTCTTGGATTCAATCTATGTGTGAAGAAATGGAATCACTCACTGCCAATAATACTTGGACCCTAGCCCCCTTCCTAAAGGATGCAAACCTATAGCTTTTAACTGGATATATAAACTAATAGAGGGTTCTACCAAAGAAAAAAAGCCTAGGTACAAGGCAAGGCTAGTGGCTAAGGGATTTACCCAAAGGGAAGGCATAGACTACTCTGAAATTTTTTCACCAGTAGTAAAACAAACCTCTATTAGACTTTTTTTATCTCTAGTTGCTCAGTACAACCTTGAACTAGATCAACTAGATGTTAAAACAACTTTCCTTCATGGATATCTAAAAGAGGTTATCTATATGGTTCAACCTAAAAGGTTTGAAGAAAGAGGGAAGGAAGACATATACTGTCTCCTAAACAAATCTATATATGGTCTTAAACAATCCCTTAGATGCTGGTACAGAAGATTTAATGATTACATAGAGAATATTGGATTTCAAAGAAGTTCTTATGACATTTGTTCTTATATTAATTCAACAACCTATAAAGACAAAGTCTATCTACTACTCTATGATGATGATATGTTACTAGCAGGAAAATCTAAAGAGGATTTAAAACATGTCAAAGATCTTCTAAAGAGAGAGTTTGATATGAAGGATTTGGGTCAGTCTAAAAAGATTCTTGGGATTGAAATAAGTAGAGACATGGCTTTCTTTATTCTAACCATTAGTCAATTAAGCTACTGTGAAAAAGTTATTAACAGATTTAATATGTCTAATGCAAAACCTGTCACTATACCTATTGCTAGTCATTTCAAACTTTCTTCAGAAAACTCACCAAAGGAAATAGATATAGAACATTTGACTCAAATGCAATTAATTCCATATAATCAAGCAGTAGGTAGTCTAATGTATCTAATGATATCTACTAGACCAGACCTATCATACAACACTAGTCTTGTCATTAGATACATGTCTAACCCTGGAAAAAAGGCACTGGGAAGTAACAAAATGGATTTTAAGATACTTAATTTGGTCTAAATAGTCAAATTTAACATATCAAAGAACAAAAGAAATAGATTTAGAGCTATATGGATATGTTGATTCAGATTTTGTAGGTGACCAAGACAAAAGAAGATCATTAATAGGTTAGCTATTCTTATTTGGTCCAAATTTATTATGTTGGAAAGCAAATTTGCAGTCAATCACAACATTATCAACAACAGAAGCAAAAAACATGGCTTTATCAGAAGCAATAAAAGAAACATTTTGCTTAAAGGGGTTGATGAAGGACTTTGATAGGCATTGTGGTTAATTTGTTTCATTTGATCCATTAGTAGGCATACAAGGTAGTTAGAAGGCAAAGTAGGGGGAAAAAACAATGAACTAAACACACCCATTTAGATATTTTTCAAAAAATCCTACAAATAGACATTTTTTCAAAATCACTTACCTGTTTTAAACATATTCTACAATTTCTCTAGCTAAATCTAATCATTTTAACTTGAAACACCTCCATCAATCATATGAATTGACAAAATTAAAACGCTTAGGCGGTGTTGGAGCTCCAACTTGAAGTGGGTTGATCACTTATCAATTGGGATTTTTGTTAAAATAATGGAGAATAAGGGTATTTTAACCCCCATTTTTTGGTAGTAAAACTGATCACAACTCAGTGGTTAAAATAAATCATCTCTCCCTCCATTCAATATTTCCAATAATTTCACCCACCAGAGACCAACTCCGACAACCACGTCTAGCGACCTATTCCAACAACTATCTTTGGCAACCACCTACGCGACCAACTCTGGTGGATGATTTCAGTGGTCACTCTGGTGGTCAACTCCAATGAAGACCACTTTGACCCTCCCCCCAATTTCGGCGATGACCGCCTTCGCGATTACCCCTGACGACTCCGTAGCCAACTTTGACAATCACCTTCAACAACCACCCATGTGACCCAACTCCGGCGAATAGTTTATAGTGTTTAATAATCTTCTTTTATAACACTTTGAGTATAGCAAATCAAACAAACTCGTATATAAAAACACTTTTGAGACAAACTTGTGTAACATTTTGAAACATAGGAACCAAATGAAAACTAGGCCCAAAACCTATGGATAAACATTGTAATTTTCTCTTTCTTTTTCATACTATTTTTATTTTTTGTTTTCAATTTAGTTTTAAAGAAAAAAAATCAATTAAATTAAATTAAATTTAGAGAAAATTGCAAAAGCCACCACTAAAATATAGTGGTAATTGCAATAATACTCTCAAATTTTCAATAGTTAAAAGTTGTGTTCTCTCAAACTTATACAAGGGTTAAAATTTGACTATTTCATCAACATCCAATATACTTGATTTATGCAAATATAGAGGTCATTCTGGGATCCTTGCAAACATTGACAAATAAGGCTAACTAAACGAATGATTTTAACCAAGAGCTTAGTTAGAAGCATGAATTACTTTTAGATTGAATTTATAATTTATGATTGTCACTCTTAGATTTGCAATTCACTCTTGAATTAGCTTGATCAAAACTAATCCTATGAATTCTTTTAATAATCAAATCTAAAGCAAGATTTGAAAAGAAAAAAAAAACACTAAAGGAGTTGAATAAACACAAAGCTTTTAATATCATTATTCTTAATTTTGAAGAGCATTATCAAACATTTTAAAGGCCAAATGAATTTTCCGAAGTCCAAAAACTCGGAAGTCATTTAAAAATTAATAAATGAAAATTGTGGAAGATAAGACCTAAAAAGTTGAAACTCAATTGCATACTAATTGGGAAGTCAAAATGCAAAACTAAAAATGTAAAAATGCTTTAAATATTCTTAAATAAATCCTCAAGAAGGTGACAAGCTTGATGTATACATTTGATAAGGTTTGACATCACGAATTCCAACGTAGTGCACAATACTTTCTACAACATTTTTGTACATTTTTTTTTGCTTCGTGTCATTTTCACTCATTCTCTTATAGACTTATTGAACTAACATTATGCATAAATTTGAGTTCAAAAATTTCTATTTTTTCTTTTATAAATTAGCTACACTTTGAAAGCCTCTTGAATCTTATTTGGCTTACTTATTGTAATAGCTCTTTTTGTTATAGACAATGTTACTACAGGAAAAGAGTCCTACGATAGCTTCGAAAAATACTATAATAGATATTTTTTAACATTTTTCGCGAAGTTGTGACAACCCACACTATTAAAAGTACGAGGTTTCTTATAGCATTTTTAAAATGCTATAAAAAGTCCAACATTTTTAAAGCGAATAACATGCTATGAAATACTTGACCTTTTATAACATTTTGCAAACCATATTCAATATTTGTAAAATGTAAGATAGCATTTAGAAAAAAGCTATAATTTTTTTTTTGTCTATTATAGCATTTATTTGAAAACTATTTGTTTAATGAAAGCTATAATAACACTTCAAATGTTCAAAAAAAAAATTCTTTCCGTAACTTCTATAAATTTTTATAGCTTTTTTTAGGAACCTTTTATAGCTTCTCGATTATGTTCATGGTGCTATTATTGTATTTTATACCTTGCTATACATTAAAAGTGAAAAAAATATTTATAATTCACATAATTAAAATATGTATATCTAAATAAGTATTCATACAAGTTTCATATTACAAAAAAAAAAAAGATATATATTAATTAGTATCATACTTTTGGAGATGAACAAAACATAAACTTTATAAATTACAAAAGATTGATATAAAAAAAATCCAATTAGCTCCAGGTTACTTGTGTTTGTTGTCTAGACATTGCATGCATTAGTAGTTTTTCAACAACCTACAAAAAGTTATTAAGTAGTAAAAAGTTAAGTAAAATTATTGAAATAACTAACAAAAATAATAAATAGATATACATACAAATTCAAACTTTATACTTCAAATTGCATCTCGGATGTATCTTAGGATGATAGAAGAAAATAAAGATGGAAGAAACAAAGAACCTACCAATATCTATAAAGAAAGTCCGTAATGTAACTTCCAACTAATTTCAAGTGCATAATATCTATCTAAACAAATCACAAATGTAGTCACAAAGATAACTCTTCTAATTTTTCTAACCCTCAAGTATCCTTGAAGTCATTTTTAACAAAGTACACATTCAATAATCACAAATAGTCACAAAGATAACTCTCCTAAACTTTTTCACTCTCAATAGCCAAACAAGCTAAAAAAATAAACATGAAGACTGAAAAACAGAGTTGAAATATAAATAACACTAATATATTTATTCATTACAAAACCAAGATTTTTTAAGATTTAGAAATGACCATCTCCATTAGTAGAAACTTGAAGTCCAAAACTCAGAGTGAAGAGTAAAATTATACACCAAAACATAAAATTAGTGCATTCAGAGTGAGGAATTCATAATGCGAGAGACTGTATCTTGAGATAGAATCCTGCAACAAGAAAAATGAAAGAGAAGGGTGTCTGCAATGTTGAGAGAAGGGAGAAAGGGTTGAGAGACTTACAATCTCTCCATTCTTCATCTAGGTTCAAAATCTACAACAATTACATAACATTTTCCCCTTCATAATCCGAACATCATTTTGCAGCACTAGATAGGTCAAAATAAAGACCAAATCTATAAAAACTTATGAAGCACAGACACGGATACGACTATACGATACGGATATGATTGGATACGGCGATTCGTCAATTTCTAAAAAATTAAGATATGGATACGTTGAAGGATACGTCATTTTTTATATATTATTTTAATATATATTTCTAAAAAAACGAGGATTTTGATACATGGAGGTATATTTTCTCTTGTTTAAAAATATAGGTTGTCTAGTTTTAGATTGAAAAAGATTGGATGAGTTGTTTGTCTTTTTTCTTTAAAAAAAAGTAACCGTAAAAATAGATACATCAAATCGCTCGTCAGATACGTATCTAAGAAGTATCTGAAAGTATCGGTATTTGACACGTATCTGATACGGATTCTTTGCCTCAGATGAAGTATCCGTACTTCATAGGTAAGAACCTTTACTAAGAACTATCATTTTGCAGCAATATGGATGGATGCAATAGGTCATATGAAGGAAAAGAATAAGAGAAATAGAAAGATAATTTAGTTCAAGCAATTTGATAGAATAATAAAGGTGGCTCAAATGTCAGCAACTCAAATACCTTTCCAATTGATAAACAGTGAAACATATAACTACTTCTAAGAAATTAGTTACATAACCGTCTCTCGGGAAAATTAGTCTTATCTCTCTAATTGTATAAAAACAACCCAACTACCATAGAGTTTAGGGGGAAAGGGCCGGAGATGCCTAACAAACTATTTTGGAAGAGGACTTCTTTGGTCAGTATAGCTTTACCCACAAAGTAGGGCAGATAGAGAAAGACAGTGATATTAACTTAATTATGTCAAAATATGCACTAAAAATTGAAAGTCCTTCCACCACGACTTAATATGATTTAGCTCTTGCTTTGTTCATAGGCTTGTCATTCAGAGGTTGATGTGACATGACAAGTGTGGTATTATCTAAAACTTGATCTGACATTCGAATGATGAAGTAATGTACAAGATACTTCATATGAGGCAAAGAATTCGTATCAGACACATATCGGATATCAATACTTTCAGATACTTCCCAAATACGTATCTGACACACGATTTGACGTATTTATTTCTACGCGTACCTTTTTTTAAAGAAGAAAAAGATAAGCAACTCATTTAATCTTTCTTAATCTAAAAATAGGCAACATATTCAAAAACCCCCCACTACACGAGTCCAAAACTAAAAGAAAAAAAATAAATAAAAGACCAAACCCTAAAATCATCTAATCTTCATCTTCACATTTGAGTCTTCACAAAGTCCACCAAAATATAAACCATTTGGATATCTTCAACAATTCAATGAAGAAGTTGTTCGTTTATTTTCATATTTCTCTCTCTAATCTTCTTCTTCTTTATAATATGAGTCACTTTTCTATTGCATTTTATTAACTATTATACTTCAACATTTTATATGTTGCTTTTTTTGTATTGTATTTTATTGTTTGTATTTTATCTTGTGCTATTGTTATTAACTTGTATACTAAATTTATCTATATCCTAGATTTTTTTAAGAAGAAAAAATGTATCTTCAACATATCAGTATCCTCTTTTTTTAGAAATATATATATTAAAAAAATATATAAAAAATGATGTATCCTTAGACATATCCGTATCTTAGTTTTTTTAGAAATTGATGAATCGTCGTATCCGTATCGTGTAACCGTATCTGTATCTATGCTTCATAGATGTACAATATATCAATGCTCAAGATAATGAATTTACACAAAACTAAGATATATCACAAATATTCTAATGGTTTGCCATTTTGAAGTAAATAATGGTTATGGAGGCCCTAATGTTTCAAAACCAATAAGTTTGATTCAAATACTTTATAAAATAAGTCCAATTGTAGAAGCTCATTCAATACTTTAAGAACTATTAGGATCAATTTAGTATCACATAAACAAGTAAAATAATTTCCTATTACAGAGGCAGCAAAGATGAAGGTGTTGCTAATGAGAATGAAAAGTTAGAAGAAATAAAAAAAGGGTATGTGGATAAGAAATACCTTGAATTTATCATTTTGCTATTGTAAATTGGCTGCTTGATAGGGACTTACTATTTGGTTTCCATCAGGTCAAAGTTTGTGTATGTTACCATGAAGCGGCTGGCTAGAACAACTTCAGAACACTTTCCCCTTCTTCTAACTATGGGTAATCAGAAATAGGACCTCTCTCTCTCCAAGTTCTAATTTATGTAGTTCATTGAAAGCATCTTTTGTATTCCCCTCAGATGGACCCATTTGTATATTTAGATATTTCATTCAATAAGCGAAATTGTTTCTTATAAAAAACAAAAAAGTCCTATATTCATCTGATTTTTTTTACAAAAGAAAGAATGTTGAAAAAGAAAAAGAAGTTAATACTTCTTAAGTTCTTAAAAGTAGTGGTATCATCTAGTTCTCCTCTTATCTCTAACGCATATTCATGATAATGTAACCAATGAGAAATAGAATGTTATTAATATATTGTTTATTTTGAGTCATGCTCTTAATGTAAGCTTGTGTAATTTTGAAGTTACAAACATTGTAGTTAAAGAGTGAGGGTATTTGAATTAGATTATAAATTCCAGGATACAAGATCTAAAAATGGTAAAGAAATATGTCAATAGCCATCATACTTGTTATTGTTTTTATTTGGCATGTGAATTTTCTTTTATTGAAATGTTGGTCCTTTTCTGGTTGACTTTGTATTGGACTGACTGGTTGTTTTTTTTTTTGGAATATTCCGGTCACTTACCGTATTAGTAATCATGTTGTTTTCCTTGTGTATATCTTCCTTGTTAATGCTACTATAAAAGGAAGTATGAGAATGTTTTCAATTAGGTTTTTGAGGATATGATCGTTGTTCTTTTGCACGACCATTGATGAAAAAGAAGCAGAAAGGTCTTTTGGTTTTACCGTGTGTGGGTGAATTCATGAAAAGAAGCATTGAGTTTAGGGGGAGCCTAAATGTACAAGATCAATCAACCCAAAGGCTGCAAACTCAAGGGAAGCCTGAGCTGTGAGAAAATCTTGAGGTAGGTGACATCAAGTTTAGGGGGAGTCTAAACAAATTTCCTATCTAAGTTTTACTACATTGCATAATAATTGTTCTATCAGTTAAGTAGTTCTTCTTGTAAACCTTATGAATTCTACTGAGCTTCTTTTCAATTTGGGCTTTATGCCCCTCAGATATAGGTAAAGTTATACCAAACTGGGTTAACATATTGTGTGCTATTTTCTTCTCTACTTTTCTTTCTGTTAGTTCTTCTGTTAGTATCGTGCCCATCATCGTATATTCAGTTGATTGTTTGTACGAGAGCGGGTTTAGCTGTTATATTTTCGTTAATTGTCTACAACGGAAGCAACCAGAGAAGGTGGATATACTACCAGACCTCCAATCCTTGATGGGACAAATTACTCATATTGGAAAGCTAGAATGACTGCTTTTCTGAAATCAATTGACAGTAAGACTTGAAAAGTTGTGATAAACTGGTGAACTCATCCTAAAATCACTGATAAGGATGGCAAAGTTTCTTACAAACTAGAGAAGGATTGGACACACTCTAAAGCAATTTTCAATGGGGTTGATAAGAAAGTTTTTCGATTTATAAATATGTGCATTTCAGCTAAAGAAGCTTGGGAAATTTTGGAAGTTGCTCATGAAGGTACATGCAAAGTGAAAATGTCTAGATTGCACCTTCTAACTTCAAAATTTGAATCCCTAAAAATAATGGAGGATGAAACAATAGCTGATTTTAACGTATGTATTCTAGACATTGCTAACAAATCTTTTGCTCTTGGTGATAAAATGTTAGAAGAAAAATTGGTTCAAAAGATCCTTCGCTCTTTGCCGAAATGGTTTGACATGTAACTTATCAACATTGAAGAAGCACACAATATAGCCGCCGTAAAATTTTATGAACTATTTGGGTCTATTCGTACTTTTGAGTTACATTTGATGATCGAACGGACAATAAAGGTAAAGGGCTAGCCTTGCAATCATATGTGAATGAAGATCATGTCCCAAACAGGGGGAAAGAAGATGAGCAGAACCTTGCTGACTCTCTTCCTCTATTAACAAAAAAATTTAGCAAAGTATTAAAGAGACTGAATAAATGTCTTGGTCAGTACAACTCACCTTATGTTAGATGTTGGGTTTTATGTCCTAAAACTCGTGGTATGTAAACAATGGAGTTTATTCTGAAAATTCAATAACGGTGTTATTGAATAGATCTATTACTTGAATAGAAATCCAATAAACCTAAAATTACCTTGACTATTGGATGAGTACTTGAACTTTGTGTGGAGACATAAAGGTGGATCGGGTTCGAGTAAATAGTCAAAATGATCTATAGTACATGGATAAGGTTGGGTACCTTATTCTAGTAACACTATTTGATACGATCTGCTCTGTAGTTGTTACAAGGAGTTGTAAAGTGCTACAAACGAAGTGATCCTAATTCGTTCATGTTGGACATGAGGAGTAGGAGTGTTCTTATGCAAAAGAGTTTGTACAAGATCGGAACATAAAATAAGTTACTCTTACTTTATAACGTTATTTACTGTTTAAGAATGACTATTTCAAAGCGATGACTTAGGTAACTTGACCTTAATCCTGAGCTAACTATGAACTCCTGTTTATCTAGGATTGCCCTTAGATTTGCATAGGTGAGAGTTGGCTCAACAGCGCCGGCTCAATATGACTGTCATTTCAGGGGTAAGATTGGATAAATAGCAGGGAACATAGAGTACAAGAGGGAATTCACTCCTACCCGCTTTAGGGATAGTAGAGAGGTTGTTCCCTTAAGTGTTGATTATGGGGCTTGAACAAGGGATCCCACCCTCTCATTTGGTATGAGAGGGACTAGATTTTGTGATTGGATCACAAAACAATTGTTCATTAGGGGATCATTGGGAACTTAAGGAATAAGAGGTAATTTCAGGAGTAAAACATACATTTGATCCAGTCGTTATTACGAACAACCTATGAAGGGTTAACTTACTAATCATGGTTATATCGAGTGGACATAATATATCTACAGTGAGGGGAGTTCAACTATGGGTTTTAGTGGAGTGACCCATTAGTTAACAGATGAGGGTTATATCGGCCTAATGAGTTTAGCCGATTAATCTCGGATCGTTGAAGCCCATGATCTGTAGGTCCATGAGGTCCCCCTACTAGCTTGAAAATGGATTAGCTCTAGAGTAGCGTGATAAGTTAATTTGAAACGTTCAAATTAGAATCAAGCAGAATTGGAGAAAATATATTTAAATATGATTTAAATATATGAAGATGAATTTGTGTAAAAATGAATTTAATATTGGATATTAAATTAATTAGAATTATTTATTAATTTTATTAGACAATTAATTTGTAAAATTAATAAATTTTGATTTTAGAAATAAAATATGATTTTAAAATCAAAATGGATTTTTGGAAATTGAAAAATTACACAAAACTTGAAGAATGAGTTTTTCAAGTTCATCTTCAATTAGCTTACAAAGAACCCACCACCTCTTCTTTGGTTTACTCCAAGCATGAGCTGCATCCCATGCAACACTTCTCTTTGCATGATAGTCTGCAATATATTGAAGAGATTGGAGTGAAGAAAGTAGGATGAACTGAATGAATTTTTACTGAAAAATTCAGACGAAGAAGGTGTTTTTTAATGGGTTGGTTCAGTGAGCTTTCTCCATATTTCCTTTGATTCCAGCTTATTTTGAGTCCCACAACTCAATCTAGAGTACTAAGATGATAGTAGGGAAGATCTTGTGGTGGTCTACACAAGAATTCAGAGGATTTTGCAGCCGAAAATGGAGATTTCGTTGGTTTGGCCAAGGTATGTTCATGAAACCCATTATACTCTGTTTTTAGCATGTTTCTTTTCAACCAAAATTAATGAATTGGACTGCTTATGGATCCTGTTCTCTTCCACTGCATGATGGTGTCGATCCAATAGTTAGAGACAATACTGGTAACATTAATCATAATATGCATAAGAGTTTTAAACCTTTTGGAGGGAAGAAAGATATTGAACGAGGATTGAATGGTAATCAAAATGGTAGGGATGGAAACTTCAAATGCAGAGACTGTGAAGGTTTTGGTCACTTCCAAGCTGAATGTCTAAACTATTTGAGAAGACAGGATAAAGGACACTCGGCAGGCTTGTTAGATGATGAACTGGATACAAGTAAGGAGTTAGAAGATGAGATTCATGCCCTGATTGGTTGTGCAACTATTGATGAGTCTACGATAGTCAGTATTGATAATGAAGAAGTAAAAAACGTGTTGTGGACTGGGTCAGAATGTTCCTAATTTTACCACTGAAGAAGTATATGAAAAATGGGAAGAAGGTTTATTGCAAAATTCTAAACAAAATTCTAAATATAGGGAAGCAAACTGCTGATAGAAAATGGGTTAGGTTTAGTAGTCATGGGAAGTCTAGTTATAGAATAACGTTGTCCTCTAAAAATTTTTTTGTTCCTACTCAAAATTCTCACATGTCTAAGCTAAAATCAGATGACACCATACGTGTAACTCATGTTGAAATCAGTAAGCCTCAGAGGAAATAGGTGTGTCATTACTGTGGGAAGGTAGGTCAAGTTTGTCCTTTCTATTTTTACCTTATTGGCAAAAAAGGAATATAAAACATGAAGACATTTTTCCTCGAGATTAGGAACTATGAGTCATGAGAACATAAGAGCTTCTTCTAGAAGATTTGAGTAGCGTATCAAAGGAGAAAATTCTCAAGAGAGGATGTCCTGCAATGTGGCTTTTAACTCCTTACATACCTTAACCCAAGAAGATTGGTACTTTGACAGTGGATGCTAGAGGCACATGACAGGTAAAAAAAATTTCTTGTCTGATATAAAGGCATGTGGCTCTCAACATGTAACCTTTGGTGATGGAGCTAAAGGAAAAATGTTAGGTATAGGAGATTTGTTGAGATCTGGTCTTCCTACTCTTCGTGATGCCTTGCTTGTTAAAGGCTTAACTGCTAACCTAATTAGCATCAGTCAATTGTGTGATCAGGGATATCAAGTAAGTTTCTTTAAATACAAGTGTTTAGTAAAAGATGATAAAAACATGTTAGTTATGACAGGTTCTCGTTCAATGGATAACTGTTATCACTGGTCTTCTGATGCTCCCATTGATGTTTGTCACTCTTCTAAAATAAGTGAGGCTGAAGTGAGGCACAAGAGACTTGGTCACATAAGTCTACGATCAATAAAAAGCTATCACCGTGGAAGCCATTCTTGGATTATCCTCTCTAAGCATAGAAGCTGATTCATTCTGTGGTGAATGTTAAATTGGTAAACAAGTCAAAACCTTTCATAAGAAAATGTCACAGTGTCGTACTACAAGAGTTTTGGAGTTACTACACATTGACTTGATGGACCCCATGCAAGTTGAAAGTTTGAGAGGAAAGCCGTATGCTCTTGTTTATGTGAATGACTTTTCTTGCTTTACATGGGTGAGATTTATCAAAGAAAAATCTTACACTTTCAAGGTGTTTTAGATATTATGTCTTCAGCTTCATCTTGAACAAGAGAAAAACATCATTTGTATTAGAATTGATCACAGAAAGGAATTTGAAATTTCTCAATTTGTTGATTTCTGTGCTTTTGAAGGGATTTTACACGAATACTTGGCTTTTATAACTCCTCAGTAGAATGGAGTTGTAGAAAGGAAAAACCGCACACTCCAAAAGATGGCTTGTGCCATGCTTCATGTTAAAAATATGCCTTTCCACTTATGGGCAGAAGCTTTAAATACAACCTATCATATTCACAATCGTATTTTGTAAGGCCTATGAACTATCAACACTAATTATGAACTTTGGAAAGGAAGAAAATCCAATGTGAAGTATTTCCATGTTTTTGGTAGCACATGTTATATCTTGAAAGCTTGTGAAAGTATAAGAAAGTGGGATTTTAAATTTGATGAGGGGATCTTCCTTGGGTACTCATTAAATAGTAGGTCCTACATGGTTTTCAATAAGCGAACTCAGTCCTTGATGGAATCAATAAATATTGTGGTCAATGATGTAACATCCGATAATAGTAATGATGAAGAAGGCTAGATATATTTAGAGTCTGAAAAAGATGGTGAAGAAGAAAACATGGAATCATCTGATCATGATAAGGATAGATATGTCTTCATTGATGCTCCCAACATTGTTAGTGACACTCAAGCTCTTGCAGCTATAGAAGGTGTTAAAACTGACAACAGTGATAAACCTGCACCATCCATTAGAATATAGAAGGCCTATCCTTCTAGCAACATAATTGGAAACCTGGATTCAGGGATAATCACTCGTAAGAAGAATAAAGTTTACTACTTGAAAATGATTGGAAACGTATGTTTTACATCAGCAATAGAACCCAAGAACGTGAATGAAGCCTTGAAGGATGAGTTCTGGACCAATGCCATGCAAGAAGAACTAGAACAGTTTGGTAGAAACTAAATGTGGACTCTTGTTCTGCGTCCAGGAAATGTAAACGTAATTGGAACAAAGTGGTTGTTTAAAAACAAATCTGATGAAAATGGAGTTGTGACTAGAAACAAAGGTAGGTTGGTTACCCAAGATTACAATAAAATTGAAGGAGTTGATTTCGATGAGACTTTTGCTCCAGTTGCACGATTGGAAGCTATTCGTCTTCTTTTGGGAATCTCATGTCTGCTTAAGTTTAAATTGTTTCAAATGAATGTTAAGAGTGCGTTATTGAACGAGTATTTAAAGAAAATGTATTTGTTGAACAACCCAAATGGTTTGTTGATCCAACATGTCTTCAACATATGTTTAGACTTCATAAAGCACTCTATGGTCAAAGCAAGCTCCATGGGTGTGGTATGATCGTTTGGTAGTCTTTTTAACTAAGAATGGGTATACTCGTGGAGGGATTGACAAAACATTATTCATAAAAAGGGACGCTCAGAACTTCATCATAGCTTAAATCTATGTGGGCGACATCATTTTTGGGGGAATGCCCCTGAATATGGTAGGTACCTTTGTTGAATAGATGAAGAATGAGTTTGAAATGAGTATGGTGGGCGAGTTGACATACTTCCTTGGTTTACAGATTAAATAAATGGAAGAGGGAATTTTTCCTCTCTTAGGAGAAGTATGTTAAAAATATGGTGAGAAAAATTGGGCTTAACAAAGCTCAACCTAAACGTACCCCAGCTGCTACTCATGCCAAAGTCACTCAGGACCTTGAGGCGGAATGTGTTTATGAGAGTCTGTATAGAAGTATGATAGGAAGTTTGTTATATCTAATAGCTAGTTGTCTTGATATTGCTTTTGCAATGGGTGTTTGTGCTCGGTATCAATCTAACCCAAGAACCAGTCACTTGACAAGTGTGAAAAGAATCCTAAAATATGTGAATGGTATGGTTGATTATGGTCTTCTGTACACTTTTGATACAAATCCTGTTTTAGTGAGGTATTGTGATGCTAAGTTGGCAGGATGTACTGAAGATAGAAAAAATACATCAGGAGGGTGCTTTTTCTTGGGGAATAATCTTATGTTATGGTTCAGCAAGAAGCATAATTGTGTGTTCTTATCTACTACCGAGGCAGAATATATTGCAGCTGGAAGTAGTTGTACTCAATTACTTTGGAGGAAACAAATGCTAGCTGAGTAGAAAGCGTTTCAGGATGTTATGACCTTGTATTGAGACAACATGAGCGCCATAAATATTTCAAAAAATCCAGTGCAACATAGTCAAACAAAGCACATCAACATTAGGCATTATTTTATCTGTGAATTGGTTGAGAACAAAATCATCACTCTTGAAGATATTAGAACAAATAAGCAGCTTGCAGATATTTTTACTAAACCCCTAGATACTATTACATTTGAATCGTTAAGAGAAGCTATTAGATTATGTAAATTGCCTTTATAGCCATTAATGTTTTTTATGATATATTGGGGGATGTGGGCCGACAATTGGATTTTCCTTGATTAAAGCTCTCTTTATTGAGAGATTTAAAATGTCTACTTCCTTCTATTTAAATCGCTTTAAGTCTTTTTAGGGTCTCAGACTTGTCTTCACAATTGCAGTCTTCTCTGTGATCTTGGGTTTTCCTTGTTGTACTCTGAGTGAAGTTGCTTGATGTTGTGCCTTTTGTCTCTCAGTGTTTTCAGCATGGTGGATACAAGAAGTCAGACACGAAATACTTGAAAATCTATGGTAAACCCTTGAAAATCGTTAAAGCGTGCTCACAATGCTAAGCCTGTTACTTCCCTTTCAAACGACGTCATTCTATTACTTCCCTTTCAAACGACATCATTCTGTTACTTCCCTTTCAAACGACGTCATTTGAGCCATGCTCACTCTTCCACTTCTGGGGCTTTGTATGCAGATTAAGGTACTATTTCTGCTATAGATACTAAAAATGTTGTGCATGCATCCGAATGTTGGGTTGTATGTCCTAAAACTCGTAGTTTGTAATATTAAACATATTCTATTTTCAATAAAGATGTTATTGACGGTTTATTCAATAAAACTGTTATTGAATATGTAAATTACACTTGTAAATACTAAATCCAATAAACTAAGATCCATGGCTATTACATGAGTACTTGGACTTTGTGTGGAGATATAAAGATGGATAAAGTTCGATTAAATAGCCAAAATGATCTATAGTATACCAATGTGGTTGGGTACTTTATTCTGGTAACACTATTGGATGCGACCCACGTTGTATTTAGCACAAACGATGTGATCCTGAATCGTTCATATGAAGACATGCGAGTGGAGGAGTCCTATGTAAAGAGTTTGAATAAGACTAGACCAAGAAATAAGTCACTCTTAGTTTACTGTTTAAGATTGATTATTTCAAATCGATGACCTAGGTAACTCGACCTCAATCCTGAGCTAATTATGAACTCATGTTTATTTAGGATTATCCTTAGATTTGCATAGGTGAGGATTGGCTCAACAGTGTTGGCTCGATAAGCGTTCCATTTCATGGGTAAGATCGGGTAGATAGTTGGGGGGCATAGGGTACAAGACAGAATTCACTTCTACCCACTTTTAGGGATAGTAGAGAGGTTGTTGTCTTAAGTACTGATTTCAGGTCTTGAACAAGAGGCCCCACCCTCTCACTAGCCTGAGAAGAACTTAGTTGGTGATTGGATCACAAATCAATTGTTCATTAGAGGTTCAGTGGGACTTAAAGAGTAAGATGTAATTTCGGGGGTAAAATAGCATTTGACCCAGCCGTTATTACGAATAACCTGTGAAGGATCAACTCACTAATTATGGTTAAATCAAGTGGATAGAAATATATCTATAGTGAGGGGAGTGCAACTTTTGGGATTTAGTGGAGTTGGCCAGGTAGTTAACGAATGTTGATTAAATTGGTTTAAAGAGTTTAGCTGGTTAATCTTGAATTGTTGGAGCCCATCATTTGTAGGTCTATTAGGTCTCCCTACTATCTCACAAACGGATTAAATCTTAGAATAATGTGATGAGTAAATTTGAAATGTTCAAATTTCAATTAAGGGAATTATTAATTATATACGATATGATTACACGTTTAATTATCGTATTAAACCAAATTGGAGAATTGAATAATATTTAAATTTGAATTACATATTAATTAAATGAATAGAGATTCATGACTGAGGAATTGGTGTTTAATTAATTTAATATTTGATATTAAATTATTATAATTAATTAAATTGTTTAATTAATTATTAATAATTAATTTTATATGAACTTAATTATTGAATTAATTATATATAAAATTAAAAAAGTGTTAAATTAATATCTTAATTTTAATTTTTGAAAATTAGTTTTCAAAATAAAAAGAAAATTAAATTGAGAATTGAGAATTCAATTTTAATTAGAAAAACACATTAATGGGTTTTTCCAATTTTTAGCACTTGCCACTCAAATTCCACCAAATCCTTCAAGTAGGTAGTGTCTTAATCTCATGTAACTAGTTTGCATGGATGAGGTGAACAAAACCAACACATTTCAGTTGAGAATGAAGGCCATGAAGTCCTAATTTATAGTTTTGGTGAAGAAGAAGATGGTCTTCTCTCTCTAGCTGAAAGCCCAAAAAAGTTTCCTCCCTAAATTCCTAAAATTCAATTCATTTTGAATCCCACAATTCAATCTAAGATCCAAAAGAATAGTAGAGAAGATCAAGTGGTGGTCTACAACACTTTTGAAGGGAAGGTTCGAGCGGAATTCGTAGATTGAAGAAGTTCTTTAAAGGTATGTATAGAAACCCTCTTTCTACCTTATGAGCGCTTTCGTAGATGCTAAAGTTGATGAGTTATAGTCCTTAATAATCCTGATTTCTTTCGCTAATTGCATGCTAACTCCATCACAGAATATGTAGAAGTTGTTGAAATTGGTCTTCTTGTGATTGTGCCTGTTGTTGTGAAAATAAGTCGACATGCGTTAATGGTCATGTGACGATCATGCATTGGTCTAAAGAGTATGTGTTATGCCTTAAATGTGTATGCAATGATCACACGTTCCTATCACAAGTTTTCTTACTTTATCGCCAAATAAAACGATATCACAAGTTTTTCGAGAATCCGAAGTGCAACACAGGGACTTGCAACTAAAAGAGGAATGTAAAGTGATGTGTTTGAGGTGGAGAATAAAAATAAAAAGAAAGAAGTTGATTAACGATGCACTACTCCTACTCCTAGCTAAATAGACAGTGAAAAATTGAAGTTTGACTATAGGAATCGTTAAAGATACAAAAGCCGTTAACGTATAATAAGATGCATGGAGAAGCATGACTGTGGAGGAGACATCCCCAAGTCCCTAAGTTTGGTTGCAAGGGTAATCCCAGCTCGCCACACTCGTGCATTGCACACATCTCGGTGGTCAGCTACATGCATCATATCTCTATGACGCATGATTGATGTTGCATTGAGCATAAGGTTATTTCTATCTCTAGGAACACTTCTTACTTTGCTTAGTGAGCTCCACAACTACTTACCCTCTTGGGTAGTTGGTTATAGCTACTTATTTCTATGATCGATCATAGACAAGCATCATGATGACCTCGCACTAAACAAATAGGATTGACTCGCTATACTCGCGCATCGCATACTTTCGGTGAATAGCTACATATATCATATCTCCATGACGCATTGAATGCGTGGTGATTCTTATGATTCACACTTAGTTCATGGTTTTGAAGAAAAAATGATAAAATAGAAGAAGATAATGGAAATGATATTGAAGGAATAAGAGAGATGCCATGATTACAGAATATATTAATATCTTAAGCCAAAATATAATACAATATAGAGGTGAGAAAGAGAGGCGGAAGGCTAGATATAGGTAGTCTCTTGCTTCCATCAGATGTATGTCAAGGCTGCCGATGATGCAATAGATGGTTGGTGGAGTAGGCTCTTTCGAGCTCTATCTCCGGTGAGGCATTGGTCGTCTATCGAAGGTGGCGGTGGGAGTGAAGAACTCTTAGAGAGAACCATGCTTATGCTCTTGTTTGTGATCACAAGAATCTACACAAGGCAGAAGTCCTGGATACTTGAACATTGGCATCAAGGCTCTATTTATAGAGCCTAATGCTAACAACTTTGATAATCCCGCTCTGATTAGCCACCGTCACTGATACAGTAGGTGAGAATGTCATCACGATCTTATTGCTTGTCAGAAAAACTGTTGTGCCGCTTAGATATCCTGAGGTATGCGATCATATTCGTTTCTTCTTAAGGATCAATGCATTCCACCCACTATTTGCGATCATACTTTTATCATGGTTATCATTCTGTAGTTGCGACAGTGCATGCGGACAACTTTTCTTCATTGAGATCAGTGCATGTGATCGACTCATGCGATAACTGAAAAATAGACACTTTGACGTAGGATAACGCATGATATGGGGTTAGTTGGGATTTTTAATGTAAATCAATGCAGATTTATTATTTCAGAAGAATGCTTAGTATTATCATCGAAAATTCTACTCATCTACCCTCATTATTCTAAGTAAAAGGTTGCGATAGCTTGTATTTCTACAAGCTATCACACCTCAAAATTTAGAATCATGCTCGTCCTCAAGCATGGCTTATACTATGGAAATTCAAACTTGCCCTATACCCTTCCCTCTTCGTTGACTAGCTTCTCAGAATGTAATTCACGTGCACTTGTGGCCTAGGCAGTAGTACTCTTCTCAAACTTAGCCAATTCTTCTAAGAAATATTTTATAAATTTAAATTCGACAGCCTCCACTCAAAAATTTTTACTCATCACAAACAACTTTGTTTTCAGCTTTTTTTACAATACAATCGTTCAAGATGACTCAAAGCTCACAACTTATTATTAGATTATAGCCAAGGTGTTGAACCTGGTTACATTCTTCGTTTTGGCTTACCCCCATGGGTGTCATGCGAGCATCCAACTTCGATTGTGTGCCATGTTTAACTCAACTCTTATCTTAACTAAATTTAATTTGCGCCAGACAGAGGAGTTGTTATTATACATTGATTATGATCACCTACTTTCATTTTGTCTTACCTGCACGGGTGTCATGCGAAGTATCCAACTACGCATAAGTGCCTTTCACAACTTAACTCTTATCCGTTTGGGTTTTCCCCTTTGCACTAACAGCGAAGTTTATTACTTATTCTTTTTTTTTTCGTTATCGAAATTTTTATGTTGAACGCCTTTTCTCAAACCGATCCCACCCCAAATTTATAGAGTGGCAAGGACCTTGCAAAAACTGAAAACAAAATTGTTCAGAGATACGGTAAAAGAGGTTTGAGCAGAGGTTTGCACACAACAAAAACTAGACTGACAAACTTTTGAAGAAGCTACTAAAGTGAAGTGAGCCGTACGACTTTTAACGAGTGGATTTAGCGAAATTACATAAGTATCATCATGGATGCTAATTTATCATACCAAAAGAAGGCACATAGGCAAAAGAGAATTTCAAAAGGATAACACATGAAAGATAACAAAAGAATAGATGCTGGCAGAATTAGTGATCGCATCAATAGTTAGAATTCATGCGGAAGAAATCATCATGCATTGATTTTTTTTTTTCATTTGAGGCAAAAGGGAAAATAAGGGAGAGAATTCTTCTTTCGAAACAACGCACCGAAAGGAAGTTATTATCGCACTAAAAGAAACAATCGCAATACACCACATCCAAGAAAAAAAACCGAAAATCCAAAACAACAATAATAAAAAAAATCAACTAAAGAAGTTAACTAGGAAAGAAAAGTAAAAATAGGATAGAAAATGTCCCCGGAGGAATTGAAGTGAAGAAACACAAGGACTCTTCAACGTAGGGGGTTGAACTTGCCTGCTTAGGTGAAGGGACTTGTTGTCCCGACTACTAGAGCCCCCAGGAATCATCAGCCACATGACGACCGCCATGCGTTAAAGATCATGCGATGATCATGTGTTGGTCTAAAGAGTACATGTTATGCCTTAAGTGTGTATGCGATGATCACGCGTTCCTATCACAAGTTTTCTTGCTCTCTTGAGTATAACGAGATCGCAAGTTTCTTAAGACAATCCGAGGTTGAACACGGGGACTTGCAACTAAAATAGGAATGTAAAGTGATGTGTTTGAGGTGGAGAATAAAAATAAAAGGAAAGATGTTGATTAACGATGCGCTACTCCTACTCCTAGGTAAACAGATAATGAGCAATTGAAGTCTAACTATAAGAATTGTTAGAGATGCAGCAGCTGTTAATGTGTAATAAGATGCATGAAGAAGCAAGATTGGGGAGGAGACATCGCCATGTCCCTAAGTTTTCTCACAAGGGTAATCCCAACTCACCACACTCCTGCATCGCACACCTCTTGGTGGTTAACTACATATGTCATATCTCTATGACGCATGATTGATGTTGCATTGAGCATAAGGTTATTTCTATCTCTAGGAACACTTCTTAGTTTTCTTAGTGAGTTCTACAACTACTTACCCTCTCGGATAGATGGTTATACCTACTTGTTTCTATGAGCGATCACAGACAAGCATCATGATGACTTCGCACAAAGCAAATAGGATTGACTCCCTATACTCGCGCATCGCACATCTTTCAGTGAACAACTACATGTGTCATTTGTCTATGACGCATGATTTAATGCGCGATGATTCTTGTGAACCACACTTAGTTTATGATAGTGAAGAAAAAGCGATAAAATAGAATAAGGTCATGAAAATGATATTGAAGAAATTAGAGAGATGCATTGATTACAAAATGTATTAATATCTTAAGCCAAAATGTAATACAATATAGAGGTGAGAAAGAGAGGTGGAAGGCTAGATGTAGGCAAACTCTCGCTTCCATCAGATGTATGTCAAGGCTGTCGGTGGTGCAATGGATAAGCGGTGGAGTAGGCCCTCTCGAGCTCTATCTCCGATGAAGCTCCGGTCGTCTATTGGAAGTTGTGGTTGGATTTAATAACTCTCAAAGAGATTCATGCTTATGCTTTTTCCTCACAAGAATCTGCCCAAGGTAGAAGTCCCGGATACTTGAACATTGGCGTCAAGGCTCTATTTATAGAGCCTAATGCTGACAGCTTTGATAATCCCGCTCCGATTAGCCACCATCACTGATGAGGTAGATGAGAATTTCATCATGATTTGATTGATTGTCAGAAGAACTTTTGTGCAGCTCAGATATCCTGAGGTATGTGATCATATTCGTTTCTTCTAAAGGATCAATACATTCCACCCACTATTTGCGATCATACTTCTATCATGGTTATCATTCTGTAGTTGTGGCAGTGCATGCGACCAACTTTATTTCATTTAGATCAACGCATGCGATCGACTCTTGTGATAACTACAAAATCGACACTTTGATGCAGGATAACGCATGATATAGGGCCAACTTAGATTTTTAGTGTAAATAAACGGAAGTTTATTATATCACAAGAATCCTTAGTATTATCATCGCATATTCTGCTCATCTACCCTCATTATTCTAAGTAAAAGGTTGTGATAGCTTGTATTTCTACAAGCTATCACACCCCCAAATTTAGAATCATGCTTGTCCTCAAGCATGTCTTATAATAAGTAAATGTCAAACTTGCCCTCTACCCTTCCCTTTGCATTGACTAGCTTCTGAGAATGTATTCATTTGCACTTGTAGCTTAGGCAGTAGTACTCTCCTCAAACTTAGCCACTTCTTCTAAGAAATGTTTTCTAAATTTAAATCTAGCAAGCCTCCACTCAAAACTTTCTACTCATCATAGACAACTTTGTTTTAAGCTTTTTTTACAATGCGATGGTTCAAGATGCGTCAGAGCTCGCGACTTATTATTAGATTATATGCAAGGCGTTGAACCTGGTTACACTCTTCGTTTTGGCTTACCCCCACAGGTGTCATGCGAGCTTCCAACTTCAGTTGCGTGCCATGTTTAACTTAACTCTTATCTTAACTAAATTTAATTTGCACCAGACAGAGGAGTTGTTATTATGCATTGATTCTGATCACCTACTTTTGTTTTGACTTACCTGCACAGGTGTCATGCAAAGTATCCAATTACGTGTAAATACCTTTCACAACTTAACTCTTACCAGTTTGGGTTTTCCCATTGGCATTGACAACAGAGTATATTTACTTATTCTTTTTTTTTTTTTCATTATCGTAACGTTTATGTTGAATGCATTTGCTCAAATCCATACTAAATATTTTTAATAAAAAAGGTAAGGCACATAAAATTTGGTTCCTAAATAATTCCCACAACTCTTCTTTTAACTCTAACTCACAAAATCCACCCTCAACTTTAAACAATTACTCCAAATTTCAAACCTGCATGCAGAAAAACCAAATAATTTCATATGAAATTCCATATTATCAACATCCAAATCTTCAAACCCATACAAGAATCAAACAAAAATCATGCAAAAATGGACTACTCACAATCTCTACTACCAATATGCAATAAGAAACAAGAATGGCCAAAAACTTTACCTTGAAGAGATAAATCTGGAAAAATCACACAAAACCCGCTAGAACTCAAATAGATGAGAAAACCCACAAAATATGCAATAGATCTAAGGGAAAAACGTGAAGAGATGGTCGAAATCGGGTGAGAAACGAGGAAAGGATGAAAAGTCGTGAAGAGATTTGGGAGAAAGTGGGGAACTAAGACTTGGTTTTTAGAGGAAAACAAAAAGAAAGTGAAGAGAAAAGCGACAGAAAATAAAGATTATGACTCAACTGACTCGTGAGGTGAAGGCAAACGAAATTCAAAAATGAGAGAAATACCAGGACAAAGAACATGATGAGATATAAAAGCCTCTGACTCTTTTACCTGAGATTCTTCCAAATTAAGCTCATACTCATACTTAACCTCACAAACTTGTTCTTGATAAGGTAGAAGATAAACATCGTCGTCAGGATCGGTCCACGGATATTCCATCACAAGGTCGGCCTCAGTGCCACAGACGCGAGATGGCTCTAATTGATTTCCTGTGCACTAAGAAAAATCATTAGTACGTTCACACTTTAAATAATCCAATGCTTACCCTGATCAGAAATATTAGGAACCAGCTGCTCTGTGGAATTAATGATGCTTGTAACTTCGTTGTGCAACTCGACATCCTCAGATGATGATTCCCAAGCCTTCTCCAATTTCCTAACTGATTTAGCGATTTGAGCGATTTGGTCACTCAGACTTTGAAGCTCAACTCTAACCTCACGTTCGAAATAGAGGTTATCTTGCTGGAAACCGATGGGTTCTTCATAATAGTAGGGACAATTTTGCACAATTTCACCAGAGTGGTTAGAAAGTTTTCTAACTATATCCTCCAAAGAAATACTTGGATTGGCAGACCGATACGGCATCGACAACAGCGTTTGGCTAGCTAACTCCCAGGGAGGATAATATCCACACTCAGGACCATGCAAATTTTGAATCTGCATATTAGTCATAACTTGTGTAACAAAGGTTAGTTCAGAAATTTGATCTCTAAGGCCACAAATCTCTCTTACCTCTGGTGTTTCTCGTTGTTCCGCGTATCTCGCTTGAAGTGCATAAAAGTTTATCTTTTCTGCCATTGAAAAATAAGTAGACAAAAAAAAAATAAAAAAAAAAAGAAACAGTAAAAACAGTTAATTCTAACTAAAAGATATTAATTGGCTTGTCTCCTCGGCAACAGTGCCATTTTTGTTTGGACTCGAGTACCGATGTTGTTAATTCGACTCCGAACCGAAACAAAAGAAAATTTATAATACCCGAACTGCTCCTATTACTACTAAGACATAGCAATAGTGGTAAGTGCGGGGTCGAACCACAGAAAAGCAAAAAGTTAATTTCTTTTGCGTTAGATTTGACCATGGAAAAACAGCAAAAAATGGGTTTTGGTTTGTGGTTTTGAAATTGAAAGCATGCAAGTAAAAATTAAAATGCGATGGATATATGAAACAATATTAGATTCGTTTAATTCTTGAATCAAGTAACCATTCAATGTAAATTAAATAATTTTTTTCAGCCTAAATATCATATATTCAAATTATGCATGCATAGCTACTCAATAGGTGCGAATTAACTAATCTCTATAAGCCCAAAAATCAATTAATCCTAATCGAAGCGTCCTAATACGTAGTTGAGGCTGAAAGGCCGTGTCCTAACTATCCTATGTGCTCCTAAATGCAATTGAGTCCTAAACGGCCATAAAGAACTAGAAACACACGCATTAAGATTCAGGATTCAACTATGTTGATGAAGTGTCAGGAAAGTCATGTTCAAAAAATCAATTTGTTCCTTAAATCTAGATTAAAAGTGCAATGCAAAGATTCATGGACAACATAAAAAAACCTAAGCATGCTTATCTAATCTGGGCTACAAGGGTGAATTCAAAGTATGGACGATACAACGATTCGCGCGAGCTTGAATTTAACTTGCAAAGACATGCATTCATGATAGGGGTGTCAATCCACACATAAAAGCAAATCTAAATTAAATGAGATTTAAGAAAAACATAATTCAGAATTAAAGCATAAAACTTGAACTGAAATTCATTAAAATACA
>NW_028325474.1:0-1313 GCF_027475165.1 Benincasa hispida
GTAGGAAACAAAATAACCATAGAGATTAAATGATACAGAGAGAAATTCCAGCCTCCATTGAAATCGTGCTTCCTTCCTTTAGCAAAAATGAAAGAAAACTATTTATACTTGTAGTGTAGCGTCGTGATGCTGAGGTCAAGGTTGCAATGCAAAATTGCAAAAAAAGCCAAGAAGCGTTGTGCTTGAGACGTGACGCTAGTGCTTGACGCTGCATTGCGTGAGGCATGCACATGGGATATCGCGTCAAAATCTGAAAAGTTGTAATGTTGTGGGGAGCATTGCAATGCATCGAGTTTTGCAGCAGAAGTGAGTGTTCTGTCTTCAAGCGTTGGTCAACGCTTCTCCTGAGATCTTGATACTAAAACTCCATGGTGAAACTTGATACTCGATGCTCAATGGCCTTTACTCGATACTCAATTCTCGATAGCATTTACTCGATGAAAAAAGAATAAGAAGAAATTCAATAGTACTAAATGGTACTCGATTACTCGATGCTCGATTATACAATGGCATTTTCATAATTTATTATTCTCTTCAATTTAGTTGATTTTCTTGGTCATTTTTTATCCTTTTGGTCATTTTCCTGGCCCAAACGGTCATTTTCTTGGTCATTAATGATTCCTAAGTGACTTGGAGACTATTTTACCTATAAAATTAGCAATAAAAGAAAATAATCATCCCAATTTTGGGGAATTAATATGGAAAATATACATCCTTTAAAAATATAACACCCAACTCAATTGATTACTTTTTAAAGTATGCATTACTAAATTGACTTTCAGAAACTCTAATGTCTATCCCTAAGACCTTTCAAAGTGACAACAATTTTATGGCCTAATAATTCGATTCAAGGTGAGCAATGGTTGAGATAGATAGACAAAGAACTTATAGATGCATGATAGAGATGAAGAAAATTTTTAAAAAATGCCTTAAAAATCGTGAATCATTTTCTTTCACCCTATCTCTTACACACACAACTCAAAAGAATGCATCATAGACTAGTCATAACAAGGAACACAACAAAGAAGAAAATGACAAGCAAGCATACAACATTGTCCGGTCAATGTCCGACTTTTAAAGCTCACACTGTCCCTAAACTAAATTTTCATGTGAAAATAAATGACAAGCAGCACTGATGGACCCCAAACTAAATTTTCATGTGAAAATAAATGCCAAATTTGAATATCCCACCCCCAACTTTTAAAGCTCACACTGTCCCCAATGTGACAAAAAATAGAGCACGAGGGATCAAAATGAAGAAAATTATACATGAGGATTTCTATGAGCAGTAAAATGATTGTTCCAAATTCCAT
>NW_028325475.1:0-28066 GCF_027475165.1 Benincasa hispida
AAAACAAAATTAATAAGTATGAATAAGTATATACGGCCGAAAGAACTATATTAACCCAACACATCCGATATCTCATTTGTATTGAGTTGGGGTTTAAATAAATTAAAACTTTGTATGGATCCAATTCATGGAATCACCAATTTGGATTGAATTGGATTAGCCTATGTTTTATTTTTAAATTTCAAGTGTATTTTTTTTCTTACTGTTCAAATTATACATATTCTAATTCTAACTTTATTTAATGTCATAATTCCTTTTTATTACTTATTCTCCAATAACTCTTAAAATTTTAAAATTTTAAGCATTTGTGAAATGTAAATTTTCAAATAAATATGGAAATTGAATTGCAAATTTTAATCCAATGATTGAAAATAGATATGTAAATATATTTATATACATATATATATATATATATATATATATAGACACATATATAGATACATATTAACATTTTAATTTTTCTTAATACAAAAATTTGAATTTATGACTGGAACAAGCCAAACAATCCAGCCGAAATATTTTATAGTTGAGATAGGTTAAGTTAGATTTCTTATTAAATAAGGGTTGTAATTTAGTTTGAAAAATTGACAACCCTAACTAACAATTGTGTTGAGTCTAACCTGTGTCTGGAAGCTCGAAACCAACTTGTTCTGGATATTTAATCAATTTAAGTTTTGAAATAGGTTTTATTAACATGGCAGCTGCATTTTCCGAAGTATGAACCTTTCAAATTTCTATCTCCCCTGTCTCAAGTTTATCTCTAATGAAATGATACTTGATTTCAATGTGCTTAGTTCTATTGTGGTATTGTGGATTTCGGGACAAATGGATAGCACTTTGGTTGTCACAGTAGAGTTTCACCACTGTTTGATCTATTCCAAAGTTTTTCAGCAAACCCTTAAGCCACCATGCCTCTTTGATTGCTTCTGTTAAAGCCATATATTCAGCTTCTATTATAGATAAGGCTACTATAGGCTGTAATGTTGCTTCCCAGCTGATTAGAATAGAACCATAAAGGAAAAGGTAACTTGTTAAGAACCTCTTTTATCCAAATCACCAGCATAGTTAGCATACACATATCCATAAATTTCTAAGCTTGGTTCAACTAATCTTTGGTAGATTAATCTTGAGTTTTTAGACCAAACCAAGTACCTTAAGATCCATTTACTACCCTCCTATTGTCTCTTACCATGATTAGACATATATCTACTAATTAAGCTAGTTGAATATGAGAGATCAGGTCTGGTAGAAATCATTAAATACATTAGGCTTCCGATTGCTTGATTATAGGGTACGACAGCCATTTGTTTATGATGTTCTTGGTTAGAATCTTTAGGAGAGTTAGCTGAGGACAACTTAAAGTTTTGAGCAATAGGTAAGCTCACAGGTTTTGCATCATTCATGTTGAATCTTTTAAGGATCTTCTCACAGTAATTGGACTGATTGTTGCTTAGAATAGACTTTTCTTTGTTCATTTGGATCGCTATTCCTAGGACCTTGATTTCTATTCCCAAGTCCTTCATATCAAACTCCCTTTTTAAGAGGTTTTTAATATGGGTTAGATCTCCATTTAACCTTCTTACCAGCAACATATCATCTACATATATGAGTAGCTAAACCTTGTCCTTGTAAGAATCTTGAGCCACTAAGGTTTGGTGTAGGGGATGGTCTCCATAGGTCTAAATGGACATAATCCAATGTTTCTTTGGTGATATGTTGAGATTTTGTGAAACTTTGTTTGGTTGCTTAACCTAGAATGCTGTGTTCAAGAAAGAAAAGGTGCTCACTGATTCCTTTGGGCAATATACCTTACTTGGATTGTGCTTGCATCCCTTTTTCACTAATATGGGATAGCCTATTGTACCACAAGTCAACATCTGTTAAGCTTGGTATTAAAACTGTGTAGGCACTTGTCATCATCTCTACTCCTCTCACAATATAAAGATCATTGACCTTTCCACCAACCAATACAACCTTGGAATCCTTGATCACCTCAAGAACTCCACCTTTTCCTCTGCATTCACACCCAGTGGAGTCCAGCATATCCAGAGATATCAAGTTTTTCTTGAGAAAAGGTACATGTCTCAGATTTCTTAGAAGCTTGAATGATCTATCCGTTTAATTCAAGTATACTGAACCAACCCCATTAATCTTGCAGGCTTCATTGTTTCCCATGTACACAGATTCTCCATCTACATCCTTGTAAGTATTAAACCCAAGTCTGAAAGGTGCCATGTGATAGGTACAACCAGAGTCGAGTACCCAGTCATGCTTCCTAAGAGTACTGATTTGATTGGTTTGGTTTCTAGTGGAGGCTAATGAAGGAACTCTAAATCGATATCCAGTGAGCCGAAGCGGATCGTTCCAAATTCCATTGAGAAAGAACACAAATAATTACAGTCTAAACGGAAACGGTTAAGCATAATAAAAAATTACAGCATACTAGTTATAAAAGAACAAACAAGGAATAAAGTATGTAAACCTTTGAAGAACCTTTCTTCATTATCTCTCGATCGTTTAGCAAATCGTTCAATCAGCACAAACTCGAACGCAACTATCAAAACACGATCTAAACGAATGTCTGAATGAATCTTGATCCCAATCGAATCCAACTTGATCCTCAAACTAAATTAGAACACCAACATAATTGTTACCTTGGTATTCTCGGTGTGAGAATCCAAGAGTTGTGGGCTCTATATGATTTTGGATGGAGGAAAATAGGAGGTAGACGATCAAGTAAACGATCAAGTATGATTTTTATTCATTGTCTATCATATATTTTATAAACAATGAATAAAATATCATATATTTTATTAAATACACACTGAGTTTATACAATAATATTTACAATCTATAGGACCCTACGAGATTTAGAGCATCAACCCCAATGAATGTTTCCTGGTTTCATGTTTGGCTAGAGTTGGCCCTCGGCTAGGTTTTGGCTGAGGCTGAGGATGGCCACATTAATTTCGGCTTTGACTCGAACTAAATCTCTTTCCTTAGCTCATTTTTGGCCTAGAGTGCTATTTTTTTAATTTAGTTTTAAATAGTTTAAAATTGGTAAATCAAAAGATTTAAATAATAAAAACTTGCATATAAAGGAACTTTGTTTAAGAAAGATTCTAACAAAAGTGGTGTATTTAAACAGACTGTTTAGGGAACACCCCTACCTGAAAACTGATTTGGAAGTTAGCTAGCCAATCTTTTATTAAAACATAATGTGACTAGTTTACTAAAGTGTTTAGTAAATTTAGCAAAATTCACATTATGGAAGTTATCCAAACATAATAGTTATGTTTTGGCAAATAAATAAAAATTATTTGGATAAAAGATTTAGCCTGAGTTCGTTTATGTGATGAAACCCCTATTATAAAATACTTAATGGGAGAAAAGATATATATTATGTCATCTCCTTTACGTTCATTGGAAGATTCATAAAGTGAGATTCATACTTGGCCACGTGGCAACCCTGAGAGCGCTTTCCCTTTAGAAGGTGTTTACATGGCCAAGACCAAGGTGAATTAGAGAAATTATTTATAGCATGTGGGAAAAGGTTATGTGTTAACATATCTTGTAGTCTCCATCATTGTTTACGACGTGAGACTCATGTTTGGCCTCATGGTGCCCTGAGAGCATCCTCCTTTGGAAGATGTTTGCATGCACGGGCCAATATCCAGTTAAACTCCAACAGTGGATAGGACTATAGTTTTCTATTTCTAATATTGACCTACTCTTCGACAAGCTTATTGGGACATAACTATAAGATCTAAAATGTTGGATTATACTTACAAGAACACATTAAAGTAGTGAATGTTGTTTTGATCAAATAATGGTAACTAAACGTTATGTGAATAAGAGCTATTATGATATAATGTTTGGCCGATAATGCCCCAATCCAGTGAAGGAACACTTGACCTATCCTTCAACGGCACCTGTTCTAAATCACTGGAGTATCATTGCATTAAACATGATTTATAAGGTTCATAAAATTTAATGCTGGATTTAAATGAAAATTTTATTACATGTTGTTAACTAATATATTCTATATATTTCAATGATTTGTCATTTTCTCTCATGTTTTTAATTTTGAATTACCAATATAAGTAAAAAAAATTGAGAAAAAGTACTACTTGGAAAAGTACAATTAACACTTTAAATGACAATAGAACTTTTGAATTGTCTTTAAATGAGAAATGTTCTCAAAGACCTGTTACCAATTCATGATTTATTCATGAACCATGTTATTAATGAATCACAATTAGAGAGAGATAGCTTATATTTATCTTCTAATTGACGTATTGGATATCGCTTAAAAGATAGAGCACAAGACAACAACATATCGTAAGTTGAAGTCAATATAAACTTAATTTAGACAATTATCTAAATATTCTCAAGATTAATTATTGTGATTCAAGAATATAAATCACATGACTGGAGCTATATGAGGAAAGTGTTTCTAAATGAGCTTTGGGAGTCACACAATGAGATATTTTGGAAATACTTTGATGGGAATGAAAATAAAAATGAAAGTAATTTTGATTTACTAGACTCTTGGTCAATAATAAATATTTCACACCTAGATAGATGAATGAGGATTCATTATCAAATTTTTCTTCATTACAAATAGATTCTAATTCTTGGAAAATACTTAATGATGTATAATTATTTCTCCATGTTGACACCAGGAAACCCATCTCCATTAGTATAGTGGGAAATCATATGAAATGTCATAATTCTTACTTATGCTGAAGATGGTACTTTTAACACCACATGAGAAATTCAATTTATCAAAACTTTATTACTAATTAATTCATAAGGTATGGTTGTTTCATGTAATAAATTGTGTATTTTCAAAAGTTGTTTAAAATATATTAAACCTTAAATAAGTACAATTAGTATGAGTTAAAATGTTTAACACATATAAATACTACACTGAGAAATTCGGGATTATTGAATCTAGAACAATAAGACAAATTATTTTCTCCAAAAGGATACTTGGCTTTGGCAAATAAAATTGATTATTATAATTTTTAATAAAATGACTAGTATAGGTAATTCTCTAAGAGTTAGAGTTAAATTACTTTACCTATCTAAAGATCTTGTTGTTCATCCAATATTGTCATTGGACCTTATTGAATAAGGCTACAAGACCAAAGAACATGTTTGGCTTATACATTTTGACCCAGGAGGTCTGATGAATGTAAAAGCCAAACAAAAATCGTAAATATATCATCAACCTAATTTATGAATATTTAATGTATGAACATTTTTATCTAATGTAACTAAACTATTTTATTTACTTTTTTTTTTTTTGAAGAGTTCAAAGCAGTTAGACTAAACTTCAAATCAATTAGACAAGTCTATTAAGACATATTAGGATCAAATCATAAATGCACAAGAATTCCAGTACTACACCTAATTGATAAGAAATGAGATTGTATCTCGACTTTAAGCGTTAGGTACAATTTTGGTGAAATTTATTTCAAAAAGAGAAAAATGACCTTGTTAGATTTTGTCACGTCAATGATGAGTACATTGTTAGACATGGTGACATCATTTATAAATTACACATCATTGTCATACTTTAGCTAGGATGTGTAATTGAATTGGATAGAAATAGAACTATTTTCTGCCATATGAACATCCCAGAAGAACAAAAAGTAAATTGTGCCACCTTCATGTTAAGAGGGATGCAGAGTTCTGGTGGGAATCCACACAAAGAACAATCAAAGGTACAGTCTCATGGCAGCAATTCAATCAGGCTTTTTACAACAAATATTTCCCTTTGACAGTGAGATGTCAAAAGGAAGTGGAATTTCTTAATCTTCGTCAAGAGAACATGTCAGTGGCAGAGTATGAACGAAAATTTGATCGCTTTTCCCACTTTGTCCCTCGACTAGTAGACACAGAAGAGAAGAAGGTGGAAAGGTTTATTTGGGGATTAAGAGAAGGCATTCGAGACATTGTTATTGCTTTCCGACAAAAAGAGTATGCCCTTACCCTCAAGTAGGCCTTACTTATGGAAGTAGATCTTGCTACCAAAACCTCAACTTCTGAATGAGGATGCATGCCAAATGAAAAGAGGAAATTTCGCCCAACAAGGCTTCCAACGCTCACAACGGCAAGCAAAAATTTTCCAAAGCACTAAGGGCGTACAGTCACCACAGAAGAGTCAAACATTTACATATCCTAAGTGCAGAAATTGTGGAAAACACCATTTGGGGCAATGTCTTCGGAACTTAGGGGTGTGTTTCAACTGCGGCCAGACAAGTCACTATACAAATGCTTGCCCAAAGCTCATCAACCAAGTATCAACAGCCCAGACCACCCAGCCTACTAGTAACAAGGTTACCAAACAACAGAAAGGATGGGTGTTTGCTATTACACGTCAAGAGGCAGAGGATCAAGATGAAGTGATTACAGGTATATTACCCATCCTCGAGTATTATGCTTTCACTTTATTTGATTCGGGCTCTAGTCATTCATTCATCCCTACAACATTTGCACAACATGCTTAATTAACATCAAAGCCCTTAGGTTACATTCTATCCGTAGCTACTACTGCCGAAGTATCTATGTTGGCCCACTCAGTAGTAGAAAACTGTGAATTGTCAGTATCGAGACATAAACTAGAGGTGACCCTTATCATCCTAGACATAAGTGATTTCAACATAATACTGGATATGGACTGGCTAGCAGCAAACTATGCAAGCACATATTGCCACAATAAAGAAGTCATATTCACCTTTCCAACAGGAACCATGTTTATGTTTAAGAGTTCTAATGCACCATCAGCCCCAAGAATAATTTCAGCCTTAAAAACTAAACATTTGTTCAACCATGGGGCTTGGTCATATTTAGCAAGCGTAGTAGATTTACGAAACCAAAAGGATGAAATTAAGGCCATTCCTGTAATAAGGGAATTTAAAGATGTATTCCCAGAAGAGTTACCAGGTTTACCACCTAGTCGAGAAATAGAATTTTTTATAGATCTAATTCCTGGAGCTGAACCAATATCTAAAGCACCATATAGAATGGCACCTGCAGAATTAAAAGAACTCAAAATACAGTTACGAGAACTGCTAGATAAGGGATTTATACGCCCTAGCGTGTCTCCATGGGGAGCACCTGTTTTATTTGTTAGGAAAAAGGATGGATCAATGCGTTTATGTATAGATTATCGGAAGTTGAATAAATTGACAATAAAGAATAAGTATCCACTCCCACGCATTGATGATCTATTTGACCAATTACAAGGAGCCTCAGTATTCTTCAAAATATACTTAGGATCTGGATATCATTAACTACAAATCAAGGAGTCGGATATGCCCTTTGGATTAACGAATGCCCCCGCAGCCTTCGTGGATTTGATGAATAGAATTTTTAAGGACCATCTTGATAACTTTGTGATTGTATTTATAGATGATATTTTAGTCTATTCCATATCAGAGGCAGAACATGAAAGAAAAACATCTTAGGGACGTTCTTTCCATAAAAGAAATGAAAAGTTGTATGCCAAATTCTCCAAGTGTGAGTTTTGGGTGCGAAAAGTTGCCTACCTAGGGCATATTGTAAAGCAAGAAGGAATCTCAGTGGATCCTGCTAAGATTGAAACGGTTATCAACTGGCCTCGCCCAACAACAAGTCAGCGAGGTGCGAAGCTTCCTTGGATTAGCAGGATATTATAAATGATTTGTGAAAAAATTCTCAAGTATAGCATTACCCTTAACTAACCTTACTAAGAAGAATAATCCTTTTGTTTGGAACCAAGCATGTGAGCAAAGCTTCCAGGAACTAAAAGAAAATTTGACCACAACCCCTATTCTCAGCATAACTGATGGATCAGGGGTTTAACTGTATACAGTGACGCATCGAAGAAGGGGCTTGGTTATGTATTGATGTAACACGGAAAGGTAATAACATATGCTTCAAGACAACTAAAACCTTATGAACAAAATTATCCCGTTCATGACTTGGAGTTAGCTGTCGTAGTCTTTGCTTTAAAGATATGGAGACATTACTTATATGGGGAAAAGATCCAAATTTATACAGATCATAAAAGCCTTATATACTTTTTTTCCCAGAAAGAGTTAAATATGAGGCAACAAAGATGGTCAGAATTAGTCAAAGACTGTGACTGTAAGATCCTCTATCATCCAGGAAAATCTAACATTGTTGCTGATGCTCTTAAGTAGAAATTAGCTCATACAACAACTCTAAGTACCATCTCCAAACACATAATGGATGACCTGGAAAAACTGAGATCTCACTAATATCAAACACCTTCACAACTCGAATAGCACAGTTAATTGCAAGACCTACATTAAGGCAAAGGATAATTGATGCATAACAAATAGATAAATACCTAAACAAACAACTGCAGTCAGAGAATGGAGAAACCAATCAATTCTCTATAGCCCCAGACTCTGCACTTCCTCTACTGTGGGCGTCTATGTGTACTAGATGATGAAGAAATCAAGAAAGAACTACTGAATGAAGCTCATGAATCACGCTTTTCAATACATCCTGGGAGTACCAAAATGTATCGAGACTTGAAAGCACATTACTGGTGGTGTAACATAAAAAGGGATATAGCCGACTATGTAAGTAAATGTTTGGTTTGTCAACAAGTGAAAGCTATACGGCAACGACCAGAAGGACTTCTTCAGCCTCTAAATGTTCCAAAATGGAAATGGGAACATATTTCTATGGACTTCATCTCAGGACTCCTGAGAACTGTTAAAGGCCACAACATGATTTGGGTGATTGTCGATCGACTCACCAAATCAGCCCACTTCCTACCATGCAAGACTACTCACACTACGGAAGCACTAGCTCAAATGTACTTAAAAGAGGTCATCCGGTTACATGGAATCCCAGTATCAATTGTTTCAGATCGAGACCCTCGTTTTGTCTCCAAATTTTGGAAAAGTTTGCAGAAAGCAATGGGTACACAACTAAATTTCAGCGCAGCCTTCCATCCAGAAACTGATGGTCAAATAGAACGAGTTAATCAAATCCTAGAAGACATGTTGAGGGCATGTACTTTGGATTTTACTGGAGCATGGGATTCGCAGATACATCTTACAGAATTTGCTTATAATAATATTTATCAGGCGACAATTGGTATGGCTCCCTTCGAAGCCTTGTACGGAAAGAAATGCAGATCCCCTATACACTGGGATGAAATCGGGGAGCGAACACTACTAGGACCTGAATTAGTGTAGCAAACATTAGAGTCAATTAAGCTAATTCGGGAAAGAATGCAAACAGCTCAAAGCAGACAAAAGAATTATGCTGATAACCGTCGAAAAGAGCTGGAATTCAAAGTAGGAGATCACGTATTTCTAAAGGTAGCACCAATGAAAGGCATTATGCGTTTCGAATGAAAAGGCAAGCCTAGCCCTCGCTTCATTTGACCCTTTGAAATATTAGAACGTGTTGGCCAAGTAGCTAACCGATTGGCATTACCACCCACACTTTCTACAATACATAATGTCTTTCATGTATCGATGCTTCGAAAATACATGTTTGACCCATCAAACGTAATAAATTATGAACCTCTACAAATAATTGAAAACTTGGAATATGAGGAGACTCCGGTTTGCATCCTAGCAAGAGAGAAGAAGTCGCTTCGTAATCGGGAAATAAGTTTAGTGAAGGTTCTCTGCAGAAATCAGCAAGTGGAAGAAGCTACATGGGAACGATAAGAAGAGGTGAAAGACAAATACACTTATCTTTTTAAGAATCAAGAAACTTTCGAGGACTCATCCTTCCAGATAATCTACCTATTAAGCAGGAAGACCTAGGTACGTTTTTTGTGCCTTGTAAGATAGGTACTAGGAAATTTGAATAGACCATGTTAGATTTAGGGTCTGCAATTAATATTATGCATGCTCCTATATATGTTGATTTGTAGTCCCACGTTCTACACTCTGTTGATATTTTGATCCAGTAAGATGACCATTCCCTTGTTAGGCTAGTTGGTATGATTAAAGATATGCTTGTTAAAGTCAATGGCCATACTTTCGCTTCTGATTTTTTTGTCATAAATATGAATGTTGATTCTACTTCTTCTGAGTTATCTGTGCTGTTAGATCGATCCTTCTTAAAGACTACTAAGGCTAATATTGATCTTGATACAAGGTCCCTAACCCTTGGACATGAAGATAAAATTGATTTTTTTTCTTTTTTGGTGATTGATTCTCCCTGTACTACTTATTCTACATTTTACAGTTCTATTATTTCTTTCAGGATAAGGACCCTCCCCCTAAGTTGGGGGTGGGAGATGGAGATTCGGTGGTTTTTGATGGATTTGGATGAACAATCCAAGTGGGGTCGAGCATAACGATCTTAAACAACTACTCTCCTTGAGGCAACCAGGATTTACATTTTTATTACATCGTAGTTTAGGTTTCTTTTTATTTTTGGTGAGTTTAATTCTTCCTATGTTTCTTGATGTTTAGGTTTCTGGAAGAAAATGAAGAGAATTACGTTCTTAAGAGTCGGGCATCACACCCAGTCCTTGTACCAAAATTAAGGGAATATTTTTCCCTTTTATTCGGTCGCTTGCTTTTCTATTCCTTATCATATTAGGGATAATGTGAAATTATTCCCTTTTATTTGGTCGCTTGCTTTTCTATTCCTTATCATATTAGGGATAATTTGAAGTTTTAAGTTGGGTTGGGGGATTTCTGTGTTCTGGCTAGAGTCTTTGAGCATCTGAGCTCAGGCTTTTTTTTTTTTTTCTTGTGTACTTGTATGCATGCTTACTCATGTTGTGTGGTTCGTTATTATTACTAGTCTATGATGCACTCCCTTGTATTTTTACTTGTATGAAATTTTGTTTGAGATGAGTAATCATGTTTTTTTAGTCATTTTTAAATTTTTTTCTTATTTTGATGTACACTTAAGTTCTTTATCTACTTACATTAGTTTTTCTTATTTTTGTTGTCACTCTGATAGGCTCTACTGGTATGATAGTGTCTTGCATGATAGGTTGTAATGTAATACTGAGGAGTAAAAATGAGATATATGCCTGCTTTAAAATCTACAGTTAAAAAAAAAATTGTGCGGAAAAGAAAATATCGAAAAAATGAACTTGCAATGTTATGCATGACTCGGGGTAGAAAGAACTATATTTACTGTGATTAATCAGGACACTCACGAGAAAAGAGTGAGTATAATTTCCCACAAGTAAAAGAAATGCAAGTTTAGGGTAGCCTAGAGTTTAATTCTAGGTCCCTCAGTTGACATATTACTGCTTTGATTTTTTTGGCACTTGATAGTTAGTGCATGAGCCAGTGTAGGGGAAAATAAATTGAAAGCCATCCAATAGCATTCTAGGGTGCTTAGACTTAGTTAGAAGGGCTTTGAACCCACCCTTGCATGAATAAGTATAGAATTAGTTTTAAATTGTGCTTCATTGATTAATTATGAATTGATTTTGTTGTTGAGTATAAGCTAGATTCTAGGAGACCTTCGAGACTTGAGTAACGAACCATGCAATTTTAGTGAGCATATCTGTTGTATGACTATGTGCTTATTTCTATCTTGCTCGAGGACGATCAAGAATTAAGCTGGGGGTATTTGATAGCAACGAAAACATGCTATCTTGCTCTGCTTAATTCAAGATCGTTCTTGTATTTACGTGTTTAATTAGCTATTTTTTAGCTTTCGAGCACATTAAGGGTATAACAGGTGTTAGTGACAAAATAGAGCTAAAAAGGGCCAAAAGAGAGCTTAACTGCATCAACAGGGAAAGAGAAGGGCTAAATTACCATACTGCCCCTAAATAGAGTGTAGCGACACTCTACATAGCGTAGCGCTACACTTAAAGATAGAATGGTGCATTTCGTTAAAGGCACACAGCGCTACGATGCTTCGAAGTCACCTTGCGCGTAAAATTCTATAAATACATCTTTTGCCATCTAAGTCAAAGACCCTCCGATGTCTACCGATTGGAACTCAAATTCTCTCAATTTTCATCCCTTTCTATTAAGTAGATGTACCAAAACAATTCCCCATTGATTGACATGTTGATAATGGACTAAGGTATCTCTATCTAACTTGGGTTTTAGGAACTTTTCTCTATATTCATGTGCTTGTGAGTTTTTGAACCCAAATTTATCATATTTTTTGGATTCAATTTTGTACTTATAGATTATGTATTATCGAACGCTTGTGGATTTTATGATTGAAGATTTTGATTAAGATATGATACGTGACATATAATCTTATGTTAATCACTAAGAAACAATAGGTTAGGTTAGCTTGCGAATCAAACACAATAAGTATTGTTCTAATCAACCTAGGATTGAATCAAAAGAATATTTAATCATGGTTTTTCCTATTGAATATTCCACCTTATGATTCCCTAGGGCATAATGCAATTAAGACGAACTTGAATTTGATGCTTTTTATTAATTCAATTTGGACTAATCAGTTTATTAGGACGATTAATTGGCTTTTCCAACTATTTAGTTAGGTGCAAGAAAATATTTAAGTCCTATAATGATAATTTGATGAACAAGTATATTGAACGGGGAAATTCTGTAACAACCCAAACTAGACCTTCTCATTTAGTTTCTAACTTTTAGTTTGTGTGTTTATTTTATGAAATTTAATTTCATTTGCAAAAAAAAAAATAATAATAAAATAAATAAATAAATAAAACCCACCTCATCGGTTACCCTCAGGTTTTAAATGGTTTAATTGAGAAATTCTAGAGTTTCCTATGTTCGACTTGCCATTAAGACTAGTAGATTGTAGTCATGGATACGGTTAAATTATTTGAAATGGATTTGGACAACGAAATCTGCCTTCCAGTAATAATGGGAGGTTTTTCCGAACACCCCTAAGGTATTTTTTTTTACACCTTCATCTTTCAATTCCACGCCTCTTTTTTCTACACAAACTTCATTTCTCTCTTTCTTTATTTACTAAAAGAAAATTTACGAGGAAAAAAAGAGTATTGAGAAAAAGAAATAAACAACTAGAAATAGAAACAAAATAACAAATTCTAAAGTAAAAACAAATATTAACAAGGAAGCTCACATGATTAATAAGGAAATAAATTTAACAAAAGAAAATGAGAAACAAGAACAAAACAATAGCAAAATCTCCAACCCCTTGACCTTTTCTTTTCTTCTAAGGGAGCTTGAAGAAGAACAAGAAAAGTTGGAATATAATTAAGAACAATATACTCTCTTGTTGCTTGAGTTACAGATCCTTGAGGCCAAAGCCCTACCAAGTAAAACTTCAACTAAGATTTTCTTTTGTGTGTGTGGAACTCATCCTCAAATTCTTTGTGAATGTATGTGATATATAGCAATCTGATGGTGGCTCTACTTTTGGAAACTTTTTCCTCTTTAATCTAGCCTTTTTAGCAGACCACCATCATCAAAGTTTTGGAATTTTGAAGGACTGAAGAGAGTGTTTTGAGCAGAGAATCCAAGTCCTTGATGTCGGAGTCGATTAGAGAGAGTTGAAGGTTGTTTCCACTATAGAGACAAGATCCAAACGGCGAAATACATTTTCTCTTTCTTTTTTTTTTTTTTTTGTCTTTTTGATTCTTCTTTATTACGAACTATAACGTTGGTTCTGTCTATGAAAGCTATGTTAGGCTAAATTATCATTGTTCTAGGGTTAGATAGATTCTTATTTGTTAAATACTTTTGTAGATCTTAAATGTCAATTTACAATTATACTTTCCAGCATGGTCGTTCCTAATGCTTTTGAATATTTGATCAATGTTTGAATGATTTCAAGATTTAGAATCTTATTCTAACGAGAGGGTCATATATTATATCATGCATTCTAGACTATTGTTTGAACACACTAGAATCGTTGGATAACGGGAGAGATTGTTGATAAAGAGTCTGAATGCTTTGTTTAATTATCTAGTTTCAAGTGATTAGTAATTAGTAATTAAGTAAAAAAAAATTGTTTTTGAGATATTCAATCCGAATAAAAGACTTCAATATATAAGTGTTGTGTTAATTTGTTCAAGAATTAAAATAATTGAATTTAGTAATTCGATGGATCAAGTTTCCCTAGAATGTCTCTTTGTTAATAATCTTCCTACTTGATCAATTTTATTTATTTATTAGTTTAGTTTAATTAATTTACATCATGAGTCTATCTTTAAATAAAATTGAAACGATCTCTGAATAGCTAAAATATTATCAATCCAATTTTTCGAGGATAATACTTAGTCAAGGTCATTTTAACTATACTATTACTTGGTATGTGCACCCCTTTCAATAATGGTTTTTGAAAAACTAGAATTGTGTTTGGAGTCGTTTGTATATGGAAAAGGTGTGAGCACCCCACAACATCCATTTTACCATTTCTCTACTCTATCATAGGATTTTTTTTTTTAGTAAAAGAGGTTTTTTTAAACATTAATTAAATTCATTTTTTTTAACTAAATCTCGAACTCCCAAAAATTACGATTCCTCACCTCAAAAATTCTAGAAAATCAGACTCCCAAATATTTCTAGATCCTATTGTAAGATTTCTTTTTAAGGGAAAACGGTCTTAAAAATGAAACTAAAAAAGTTTTTGAACGAATATATTAGTTTTTAAATGTTCAAGACGTACAAAAAAGTGCATTTTTAAAAAAAAAAAAAATCTTTAAATGACTTTAAAGAGTGTTGATCAAATATTTAAATGCTTAGAGAAATATTAATTTGAAAATCAAAATCAATTTAATATGAACATTATGTAAGCAACAAAATAGAATTTAAGAAATATAGTAATAAATTAAATAAGTGGTATGCACAACCACACATGTCAAGTAATAATATAGGTTAAAACGGTCTTGGCTATCGTAGACCCCGTGCATTTCACGGGTGCACTGCCGACCTAGCGTCACTCCGCCGCTTGTGGCGCTTAGGCACTATCCTAGGGCTTCAAAATTCATATGCTTCTAGAACAAGCGTCGATGCAGTACCACGACACTACCCTATTTTTTAGGCACACCTTGATTTTTCTCTTTTTTTTTTTTTCCTTACTTGATACATATGGTCCCAACTGGTCTCTATTATCATTATTGGACCATTTTGGCTCCTTTTGGCTCCAAATATTGTCCTTTTGCTCAATTCCTAGAAATCACTAACAAACAACATCAAATCTAAAAAGAACATGTGAAATCCTTTCTAAATATGAGGCAAATAAAAGCACATTTTAGGTTCTTTTCATTTGTTAGTCCCGAGCAAAAGTAGAACATGACCATAGAGAAGTTCTAAATAAATATACAAATGATTCAAGCCTCAATAGTAATTATAACATGTTAGATCCATAAGTAAAATCATTCAAGCACATCTATTGTTACAAAATTCTAAAGCCAAATTGTTTCATTCCTCAAGTGTTGTTGGCAGTGATATCCTAAATCTAGTGAATCTCGTGGTTTGTAGTTTTGTTAACACAAATTATTTATCTCATAAAATCAGAGGTATTTTATTTGATGTTTAAACTATATTAATTCAATCCAATAAACTAAGATCCAAGGTTATGTTTATGAAACTTAAACATGTATGAGGAAACAAACACGTGGATCATGTTTATGTAATAATCTAAATGGTATGTAGTAGATAGATAAGATTTGGTACCTTATCCTGGTGACACTACAAATATGGCTCACATTCTAGATGTTTCACTTGTTGTAAAGTGATATAAATGATCTAATCTTGATTGTTCATGTGGAGACATGCAAGTAAGGTATTCTATACAAAGAGTTTGCATAAGACTAGACCACGAAATGAATAGACTTTCTATGTAACATCATTACTAGAAGAGACTTACATTTCACTAGAATAACCATAGGAGAGTTGACCTTTATCCTGACTTACATTACTAGAAGAGACTTACATTCTATATAAAAGTGTGTCAAACACTTTCTCCTTTCCACCATTCCTCCCCCAAAGGTTAGAGACCACTCTTCTACCTTGGATTCTAAGAGAACATCGAGGTTTCTCTTATGGTATCGTTCATTGTTCGTTGGAGATATGTTGGGGAGAAAAAGCTTGGGATTTTCGTGAAGTTAAAGGGATCTACAAAGGTATAAAACTGTTCTTCTTCACTTTTCTTTTTATTAAAACACACGTTGAATGTATAAACATGATTTATCCTTTGTTATGTTTCTTTTCTTTTCTTTTTTTGATTTTTTTTCATATTAACGAAAAAATCGAAATGCAAGATGTTCACAGGCTTCCACTCGGGTTTCGATCCCTTCACATGTATGTGTACAAGCCAATTTTAATTCAAAGCTCAAGAACCAATTTTAGATTTAGTCAAGCTTCTCCAGTTTTCCCTTCTCTAGCATCATGCACCAATCATCAAGTATCGAAACATTTAAGAAAGTAATATGTCATCTAAGATACCTGAAATAACTTGCTAAAGGGGTCCCTAAACATGCATTCGTTACCTAGGGGCATTAGCTTTCACACATTCACTACAGGGACTCTTATCCAGTCTTTTTTCGAGCGTCCTAACTGATCACAACAAAGGCAATTCTTCTTACCGCTATCATGCATACACATTACAAGTTTATATTATGCATAATTATGTTTTTTAGCAAGCAAATAAGATCTTTTCTTTTCCCTTAGTATCACATTACAAGATAACTATCCAACTTGTGGGGCTTTTCGAGGTGACAACAAATTTGACTCAAATTAACTCATCATTTAGTTAAAGGTTCTAAATTAAAGTGACTATGTTCTTAAAATATAAGGGACTCCAAGGGGGACTTAAACAAATCATAACCCAAGAATATGTTGTCCTATTTTCATGGCAGATCATCTAACATGCATGGATATAACCAATCAACTTAAACAAATCATAACTCAACAACTTTTCTTACTAAAAAATCGGAAAAAATTACGATAAATTTTAGGTTATTAAAATTAACATGCATAACATCCATAATTTCCTAATTAACATACATAGTAGGATAAGAACGAATCAAACATAAAAGTACATAGTACGCCTCCAGCCCCAAACTTAAAGTGATGCATTGTCCCCAATGCATGAAAAAGAATAATCCAATCACCCAAAGAAAGTGATACAAGTTTGGTAGCATGGAAGAGTCCATCAAATAGGTTGGTTGAATGATTACTTTGTGTTGCTAAGACTCCTGTGAGAGAGACAAAAAAAAATATTACAATTGTCATGGAGGACAACTTAAGAAAAAATAAACGAAATAATTGAAGTAATATAAAGCAATAAAACTTGGGTTATCTCCCAAGAAGTGCTAGATTTAATGTCTCAAGTTTGATGAAAAGTGAGATTTATGTCAAGATACATAAAAATTTTCTCAATTTTTAGGGCCCTTCTTGTTTGCATCAATGTAACCTACTAAGTCTAGTAGACTTACCCTTTTCTCACCTGACAACAGAGAAATATTTTTTTGTTATTTTTCATAAGTCGGAAGGAAAAAAAAAAGACTCAAAATTAGAAAAAGTATAAAAATGTTAACAAGGCTCATGAGAAAACACAGAAAGAAATATTAAAAATAGGAGGACTCTCTAAGGATGTAGAGTTCAGCTTTTTGGGCTCCAACTTCCATCACTTGAATGTCTTCTTCAACAATGGGTACAATCATTTCCTTAAATAACTACTTTGCACTGTGGTGGTATACAACAGTGTTGTAGTGGTGTAGACCTCATGCGTCTCATGGGTGTATTTCATGGCACAACGCCAACCGAGCATCGCGACACTACGCAACTACAAAATGGCTATGCTTGTAGAACAAGCGTCGAGGAAGCATTGCGCAAGCGTCACGATGTTACCATGTTTAAGGGAACACCTCGATGGTTCTCTTCTTTTCTTCCCTACTTGATACACTTGGTCTGGGCTTGTCTTGATTATCCACTATTGGACTGTTTTAACTCGTTTTAGCTCCAAATATTGTCCTTTTGCACAATTCTTGGCAATCACTAAGAAACAACATCAAATTTATTAAAAACATATGAAATCCTTTCCAAATAAGAGGCAAACAAAACATTTTTGTCGTGCATTTCAATAAGCATAAGAGAGCACATTAAAAATTGAATGGAAAAATATTGGAGATCGATCTCAGACTCCAAAAAAATCAACTCCTCACCTCAAGAATTTTAGAAAGTTGGACTCCCAAATTTTCTAAATTCTGTCTTTAGATGCCTTTTAACAAAATGTAAATAAGGATTAAAAATATGATCATAATAAGATTAATTACATAACATTGACATATTGAAATAATAGCATAGTAAAAATGCTTTAGAAGTATAATGATTAAATGCAACAATAAAAATAGTTAAATATCAATACACATTTAAATATGAAATACAAAATAAGCATATAAAATGAAATAGAACAAAATATCATATTAGTAGTTGCTCGTTCATAAATTTAGTTGATCACCTGTTAGTTTTGCTACACTACACGACACGAGTTATGACTGAAGTTGAAGCAGACATGGTCGATGTTCAGTCGAATTCATAAGTGATTCAACATACCATAAAGAAATAACTTCCAACTCAAACATAGAATGTTCTTCTCCAAGGCATGAGTCAAAGAAAAGGTCATGTGTATTTAATGCAAGACCCATCGATAAGGGAAGGCTACGACATGAAGGAAGGCGAAGAAGTCCATTCAATTTTTGTTTCACCTTCGCCCTTCAGTGAACTCGCCTTAGGCGGGGTCGATTAATATAATATTAATTAACAAAAAATAAAAGAAATAGAACACAAATTAAAAATTATAATAACTATTATTATAATGAAAAAAGAAATTTAAATTTTGATGGTAGCCATTACAAGCTCTCACATATACAGTACACATACGAGATGTTTGGCTCACCAAATTGAGTTGAATATACCAATTCAATGTTTGGTCGATTTAAATGTTGGTGGATTTGAGTCAGTATATTTTACCAATTTACGCTAACTCTCTATTCTTCAAATATTTTTAATGGCTCCAAGCATTTGCCACTATCGAAGACTATCGTTGTCACACTTTGAGAACTAACTCTGAACTCCTCCAATGCCAACTCCGACGACTAACTCCGGGCTCCGAAAACCACCTCCAATGACAACTCTGGTGACCAACTCCGAGCTCTGGCAACCTTCACAAGACTAACTCCAACAACCAATTATAGGCTCTAACAACCACCTCCAATGACAACTCGGGTGACCCAACTTCAAATCAGACCACCTTCGTGTGACCAACTTTGATGACCAATTTTAGGCTCTGATAACTAGGGATATTCAAATGACCAGACAACCCAAACAACTCGGACTACCTGACCAAAACTATAATGGCTGGGTTGGGTTAGTTTTATTTTTGGCTTTGGATGGGTTGAATTTTTTCTGTTTTTTTTGGGTTTGGTTGGGTCTAGAGTTCAATTATAAAAAAAATTGGGTTGACCCAACCCAACCCGAATTATATATAGTTTGTTTATTTTAGAATTGATGAATTTGTGAATTCTTTATGTTTTTCTTTTAAAAATGTTTGTTTTTGTGTAAAGTTTGTAATACATATTATAGATATTTGGTACGTAAGAATTGAGTTTTATGAGATTTTAATTATTAAATATATATTATAGTTAAATTTAAGTATTTTAAATTAAGAAGAAAACAAATAATAACCCAACAACGCAACCCATGGATTGGAGATAATGTTTGGGTCATTTGGGTTGATAACTTGACAAACCAAAATTTTTGAGGTTGTCCAAAAACATGTCATAACCCAACCCAACCCAACTCATGTACACCCCTACTAGCAACTACATTCAACAACAAACTCCGATGACCAACTCTAACAACCATCTTCGTAAGCTTCGACAACCAATTCTGACTATAAACTTTGACGAAAATCACCTTTGATGACCAACTCCGAGTGAGCAACTCCGACAACGAACTAAGGGCTTCGAAAACCACCTCCGACGACAAACTCCAACAACGAACACCAATACCATCTGACCAACATCAGACTTCGACAAGCACGTCTGACTACAAACTCTGGCAAAAATCATCTTTGATGGTCAACTTCGACGAGCACCTTCGCATGATCAACTCCGGGCTCCATAAAGCACCTCTAACGATAAATCCTGACAACCAACTACAACACCACCTTCGTGAAACTAACTACAAGCTCCGATAACCACCTTCGACTAAAAAATTCAACAAAAATCATCTTCGATTATCAATTTCGACAACGGCTTTCAACTATTACAAGACTGGTGACTGTTAAAGTATGTTGTAGGGTTGTTGATTATATAAATAATAGTATTTTGTCTACATTAACTGCAATATTTATACGTAAAAATTTAAAAATTTAATTAATTGAATTAACATATCAAATGAGTGTTTGAAATATTTAGATGAAAGTACGTATGTAGTTAAGAAATATGTAACATAAAACCAAAAAAAAAAAAAACCATAAAATAAAGATTTTTTTCCTATAAAAATTTATGGAAAAAATTTGTGAAAATTGAAGATTTCTTCTCTAATGATCCTCCAAATTTGGAGAATCTGAAAGTGAAATTGTTGAACAAATGTGGTGACATTCCATTGGCCGCTAAGATGATAAGGGGGATTCAATTCAAAAATTGATGACAAAGTAAAATATACAGAACAACAACAGGAATAAGAAGAAAAAGAAAGATGATAATAAACTTCATAGAAAAAATTACGTACCCAAAGTTTTGACTTCTTTTTGGTTTCTCATTTTATTTTACCATATTTCTATAAGAAATGTGATGAGTTAATTATTGTTCATTACCCAAGAAAGAAACAACAACAAAAAAAAAAAAAAAAGAAAAAAAAGAAAAAGAAAGAAAAGCTTTAAAATTGAAATGAAAAAAATGTCGTCTATATTTTATTCAAACAAAGATGATATAAATATTGATTAAAAAAGTTTGAAAACAAAAATAGTAATCATAAATTGAGATTATTTAGAATCTAAAAAACTACCCCAGATACTCCAGATATATGAACTCAACTCTACAATTCAAACATATATATATGAACGCAGACCAAATAATTCTGCACTCAAAGTACAGATATATAAACTTCACAGACATATAAACTCTAAACATCGTATATCAACTCGGCGTCCCAAAAAGTCCTATAATGATAATAATAAATAAATATAATAATAATAATAAAGTAAGAAAAAGTAGATGATGTGATGGCTGTCGTCAAATCACATAATCTTTTTCTTTGTTTTTTATAGTAATAATAAGAATAAACTGAAACTAATAAATAATATAAATTTTAAAAGAAATAAATCTAAAAGAAATGCATATAGAAATAGACAACAGATCACATGACATTATGAGAGAAAATAAAAAAAAGTATATATATAAAGAAAGAATAACAAAATAAATAGCCAACTAATAATACCTCTTCTTTCTTTTATCTATAGGTGTTTAAGTGGAGTAAAGACTTGAAATCTGGAAAACAAACATCGTCTGTTGCCTGAGGTGCAGATTCTTGGGATAAAATCCTACAAAGTTCAATTTCCAATTAAGTTAGACCTTTTATGGTGTTCTAAAATTTTTAAGATTTTAGGACATTGAGAGATCACTATTTTTCTCATTTCTATCTCTATAATTTTTTTTCTTTCGATGTAAATCTCTAGCTTTTTCTTGTCTACTAAATGACACAATGGCCACCCAATTTATAGAAAATTCAAACTCTTTAATTAGGAGAAAATCAATAAAATCATATTTAAAATGAATAAAAGAAAGAATGAATTCAACATTATGTGATTGATTTGAAATATGTTTGACAAAATTAGTTTTTTTCCAATTTGTTTTGATACAAATATTCCATGACTTATTTGACCATTCAAATTGTATTCTCCCTCACAACATATTTTATTTCACTTTATTTAATGAAACAAAACAAAATATTTCAATGTTAATTATTCAAAACTTTTTTATTTTTTTGTTTGTTTTATATTTAAAAGCTAGCAGCAAATTCTTAATTATGACAATAACACGAAATTAACATAATTAAACTGGACAAAAATAGGTCGCTGCGAATTACATAAACTACACCCTATTTCATCTCTCTCTCAATATATACAAGTACCTTTGCCAAAACCCGAATCAACTCAACAAAAATATTCAATCGTTCCTCCAACTACTATCATTAGAATAAGACATGTTACCAACATGGAATGTCCTCAAATTTTCTCCCCCTTTATTATTGTTTAGGCTAACATTAATTTTACATGGCACTAAACCTATTTTGACCAAAAGCTACCCAAAGTTTACCGTTAAGCCCTCCCATTATAGGAACGCCATTTCTCAGATTGAGCCCTCTAGCCCAACACAAGGATATAATGAGAAATTTAGGGTTGCAATTCAAACTCTTTTTATATTTGTAGATTTACTAAATTCAATAAATATGTATTTTGTAGATAATTTAGATACTATTTTCGAAATCTTTTTGACTACATAATCCAACACCTTGCAAATTTTGAAAACATGTTTTTTTTCCATATTTTTAATGTATCCAAAATTTAAATTTTAAATTTTAGAATGCAAAATTATACTAAAAAAAATGTTAGGAATATAGCATGCTATAAGCTCAACTATTTGTTATTAACTACAAATATGTATTTAAAAATATATGATATTACAAAATAATAATTATGCATATATTAATTGTAACATTAAACATGTTCAATAATACTTTAAAATCACTCTAAATAACAATAGTTTGTTGTTAACTCAATATTTAATGGCTCGTAAACCATATAACCCATTTATGGTTTTCAAGTATGTTATAAAAAAAAAAAAATCACAGATAGAGAAAATGTCAAACTATTTACAAAAATAACAAAAAAAAAATACTGATAAACATCCATAAACATCTATTAGTGATAGACTTCTATCAATTTCTATCACTGATAGACTTTTATTAACCTCATCAAAGAAGATTAAAATTTTGTTTTTTTTTTTTTTTTGTGTAAATAGTTTCCTTTATTTTTCTATTTTTTAAAATCTCCCTATTATCAAACACATTTAAAAGAACTATATAAATTATAACAAAACTTCCGAATATGCTATTAAACATATATCTGAAAACGTGAAATGCAATTCTACTTTTATTGAATCCTTTGTTTTTAAATTACTATTATTGTATTCCCTATCAAACATTCTCTTAATCTTTTCAATAAATCTTAATAGTAGTCCTCTCAATAATATAATTATTTTTTATCCAACTTTCCAAAATAATAATGATATTCATTCTAGAAAACGAAAATTTATGTGTTTAGCTCATATCGGAACGACACTAGTAAGGTTACATTTTCTTGAACCTTACTAATATAATGCAACAAGAGTTATTTTTACTAATCTTATATTTACTCTTGTTACTAATATAATGCAACAAGAGTTATTTTTACTGTTTTTAAATTTATGTGTTTAACTCATATCGGAACGACACTAGTAAGGTTACACTTTATTACGAACATGGGGTAAGGAATATTGTAATAACTAACCTTTGGGTCGAAGATGCTATGCTTTAACGAATTAAGTTATGTTCAAGATCGATATAAGGTTACATTGGGTGTTGCCAATATTTTTAAGGATGTTGTGGGAGTTGTTTTCTAACATATTTGTCATCTTGTCCTTTGGATTACACTTCAGGATATTCCTGCAAATCTTGTTCCAGATGGAATGATGTTTCTTCAAATGCTAATTATGTAAGATATATTTTTCTTATATAGAAAATTATGGGTGATTATTCTCATCATTTTGTTTCCTTTTCTGAGTTGTGCAGAGTATGTTTTAGAGTTGTTCTCTTTTTAGTTATCCATATTTCCGAGGATATTATACTCATTTTAGTCTTAGCCACTATAAAGAATATTTGAGTCGTTATTGTGTTGGTTTCGAAAAAACACAAGGGTGTCAATCTTACGATTGTGAAGTAGTTTGTGCTACTATTGATGTTTCTTTAGATCTTGGTAAATCATTTACTACATTTTGAGAAAAGATTCTCAAACTTAAAGGGAGTCTAAGTTTCTCGAGTGAAATGGTCTACATTACAAGTTCGAAAGATAGAAGTTGAGAGGAAATCTCACATTTAGGGGAGCTAAGTTTCATTGAGAGAGAGTCTAATACTTAATGGGATCTTAAGTAATCGCTTGGTAATACTTTCGAACTTAGGGGAGCTTAAGTTTTATTGAGAGGGTCTCCCACTTCTATAACCCAGCTTGTTGCAATGTCACATACTTTGGGAATGTATGCCTAGTAGAAAGATCTTTATTATATAAAGAGTTAAACGATTACAACGAAGTACTTATATGATAGACTCCATCGTTAGCATCTCACGTAAAGCCTATTCTTCAGTTTCAACACTAGGTCCCTCCTAAGTTTTAGCTCCTCTCACTTCCGCTTGCAAGTTTCTCCCAAGCTTTTAATGAGATCCCCTTAATATAACATCAACTACTCATCCTGAGTTCTCACTCACTCCCTAAGTGGTTTACTATATTCATACACAATCAACCTAGTCTAAATAACTACTAGCAATATTCTTAAGAACATAGTACAAAAAGTTCACAAACAGTACATAAGAGTTGAGGTTTAGACCGGCTCTAAAACCTTAAAACACACACTTCTTTTCAAAGGAGCTAACTTAAAAACAAACCCGACCATCAATATATATGATACAACCTTCAGAAGATATTCAAAGAAATAAATTATTTTATGCAACAATATGAAAACAAGTCAATGAATATGTGGTGCACGCTTCAACTGATGAAGGAAAAATCGTTAGGTAGAGAATCTACAAGATATAAAATATTTTATTTGACATAGTACATGTTACAGAATATGTTACTCAAGTTTTGTCTGTAACAAATCAATGAATATACCACCATACTAACATTTGTGTGTTTTTCATATATATTTTAGTTATATTATCAATTTCTTTACGGATATAATGAAGATGTTTATTTATCTCCATGCCAATGTTGAACCATTAACATATGAAATTGTTGCAGAGGCAAGAGTTTAAAACCTAAATTCAAACATAATATTATTCTATTATTAGTAATATACATATATAAATTGAATTACTTATGAGAAATTATTGAGAATTTCGTTGGTGCTCCACTATTATTAGACCTTTGCTCTGTCTTCCAAAATAACCACCTAAAATGGAACCATGCTCATCTCTCTTCTCTGTATAAAAACTCTTTGCTAAGCCAAACCGCAAACACACCAAATCTTGAAATCCAAAACATTCAACTATTCCAACAACTATCTTAAAAATATGGCATTTTCCAACATTCTCTCTGCCCTTTGTTTGTTGGGGCTAACCCTAACCCTAATCCTAGCTTCCATTGCCCCCGTCATGGCCGAAAGCTACCCTAAGAACTACATTGCCGCCCACAATGCCATCCGTGCAGAGGTTGGTGTCGAGCCCGTCCATTGGAACACTACCTTAGCAGCGTACGCTCAAAATTATGCTAACACGAAGATTGCCACTTGTCAGATGGAACACTCTGGAGGACCTTATGGTGAAAACCTAGCAGAGGGATACGAAATAATGACAGCAGAGACAGCAGTGAGTCTCTGGGCCGATGAGAGAAAACATTATGACTACAATTCTAATACGTGTGTCAATGACTCTAGCCATTGTGTTCATTATACACAGTTGGTATGGAGGAACACCAAATCTATTGGTTGTGCCCAAGTGAAATGCCAGAACAATTGGGTTTTTCTGATTTGTAACTATTATCCTCCTGGCAACTATATAGGCCAACGTCCATATTAAAAGTAGATAATCATTAAAAGGTTTGTTGATTGGGTATTTAATAAGAAAATAAAAACAAAAAACAAAATTAATAAGTATGAATAAGTATATACGGCCGAAAGAACTATATTAACCCAACACATCCGATATCTCATTTGTATTGAGTTGGGGTTTAAATAAATTAAAACTTTGTATGGATCCAATTCATGGAATCACCAATTTGGATTGAATTGGATTAGCCTATGTTTTATTTTTAAATTTCAAGTGTATTTTTTTTCTTACTGTTCAAATTATACATATTCTAATTCTAACTTTATTTAATGTCATAATTCCTTTTTATTACTTATTCTCCAATAACTCTTAAAATTTTAAAATTTTAATCATTTGTGAAATGTAAATTTTCAAATAAATATGGAAATTGAGTTGCAAATTTTAATCCAATGATTAAAAATAGATATGTAAATATATTTATATACATATATATATATATAGACACATATATAGATACATATTAACATTTTAATTTTTCTTAATACAAAAATTTGACTTTATGACTGGAACAAGCCAAACAATCCAGCCGAAATATTTTATAGTTGAGATAGGTTAAGTTGGATTTCTTATTAAATAAGGGTTGTAATTTAGTTTGAAAAATTGACAACCCTAACTAACAATTGTGTTGAGTTTAACCTGTGTCTGGAAGCTCGAAACCAACTTGTTCTGGATAGTTAATCAATTTAAGTTTTGAAATAGGTTTTATTAACATGGCAGCTGCATTTTCCGAAGTATGAACCTTTCAAATTTCTATCTCCCATGTCTCAAGTTTATCTCTAATGAAATGATACTTGATTTCAATGTGCTTAGTTCTATTGTGGTATTGTGGATTTCGGGACAAATGGATAGCACTTTGGTTGTCACAGTAGAGTTTCACCACTGTTTGATCTATTCCAAAGTTTTTCAGCAAACCCTTAAGCCACCATGCCTCTTTGATTGCTTCTGTTAAAGCCATATATTCAGCTTCTATTATAGATAAGGCTACTATAGGCTGTAATGTTGCTTCCCAGCTGATTAGAATAGAACCATAAAGGAAAAGGTAACTTGTTAAGAACCTCTTTTATCCAAATCACCAGCATAGTTAGCATACACATATCCATAAATTTCTAAGCTTGGTTCAACTAATCTTTGGTAGATTAATCTTGAGTTTTTAGACCAAACCAAGTACCTTAAGATCCATTTACTACCCTCCTATTGTCTCTTACCATGATTAGACATATATCTACTAATTAAGCTAGTTGAATATGAGAGATCAGGTCTGGTAGAAATCATTAAATACATTAGGCTTCCGATTGCTTGATTATAGGGTACGACAGCCATTTGTTTATGATGTTTTTGGTTAGAATCTTTAGGAGAGTTAGCTGAGGACAGCTTAAAGTTTTGAGCAATAGGTAAGCTCACAGGTTTTCCATCATTCATGTTGAATCTTTTAAGGATCTTCTCACAGTAATTGGACTGATTGTTGCTTAGAATAGACTCTTCTTTGTTCATTTGGATCGCTATTCCTAGGACCTTGATTTCTATTCCCAAGTCCTTCATTTCAAACTCCCTTTTTAAGAGGTTTTTTAGATGGGTTAGATCTCCATTTAACCTTCTTACTAGCAACATATCATCTACATATATGAGTAGGTAAACCATGTCCTTGTAAGAATCTTGAGCCACTAAGGTTTGGTGTAGGGGATGGTCTCCATAGGTCTAAATGGACATAATCCAATGTTTCTTTGGTGATATGTTGAGATTTTGTGAAACTTTGTTTGGTTGCTTAACCTAGAATGCTGTGTTCAAGAAAGAAAAGGTGCTCACTGATACCTTTGGGCAATATAACTTACTTGGCTTGTGCTTGCATCCCTTTTTCACTAATATGGGATAGCCTATTGTACCACAAGTCAACATCTGTTAAGCTTGGTATTAAAACTGTGTAGGCACTTGTCATCATCTCTACTCCTCTCACAATATAAAGATCATTGACCTTTCCACCAACCAATACAACCTTGGAATCCTTGCTCACCTCAAGAACTCCACCTTTTCCTCTGCATTCACACCCAGTGGAGTCCAACATATCCAGAGATATCAAGTTTTTCTTGAGAAAAGGTACATGTCTCAGATTTCTTAGAAGCTTGAATGATCTATCCGTTCAATTCAAGTATACTGAACCAACCCCATTAATCTTGCAGGCTTCATTGTTTCCCATGTACACAGGTTCTCCATCTACATCCTTGTAAGTATTAAACCCAAGTCTGAAAGGTGCCATGTGACAGGTA